>NC_056731.1:104138151-104288151 GCF_019279795.1 Protopterus annectens | reverse complement strand
GCAGGCTCATTACATGGTCCACTATTATTCTGTCTCTGCATTTACAGCCTAACAACAGATAAACCACACCTAAATATAGTAATGTGTGTGAACAACCTTCTACTAATGGAGTCTAGCAAAAATATCAAAGATATCATCTCCTTACCAGGAAAACAAACTTTTTCAATGGACCTATAATAGCAATAAGCTATTAAACAACTCACTGAAATCTAACTTCATGAACTTTGTTACCCCCAAAAAGCTATTTAAAAACCTAACCATTAACATTTCTGAACTAAAAGGAAACCTTCCCACTGCAACAGAACAAAGATACGTTGGAATAGCATTGTATCATTCACTTACCTTTACTAAACATACAGACATCATCAATAATAAAATGCTCAGCCATCTAAAACTCTGCTACAAAATATCCTTACCTCATCCTCTTTGTTCCAATCTTCTGCAATGTATTTCCAGAATTTAAAAAGTACTGCTATTAAGGTTGCTATCACTGATCTCAAACAGGCCTCCTCTTGTTTAGTAATAATAAAAATAGCAGAGCAACAGGAAAAGTTTTAATTAAAAGCATTTCCTGTTTCTACTGCCATTTTTATTATGTTACTTCTTGTAGCCATTTAAAAGATCTCTTGTTTACGTAGAGCAAAATTGACTTTCTTTGTGTTCAAATAATCCAAATATTATCTCTGATGTGGGTGCAGACTGTGTTTAATAGTCCATATAATATCATCAATGATTTTACCCCACAGATCTAATACTGCGGTGTAGGTCCAAATCATAGCCAAGGACATACAATGCATTTGGTTTTCCAACCGGATGTAAAGATCAGTGGCCTGGAGGTTAAACCTGTCATATGGTCAGACTACAGCCTCATTTACTTTTCACTTGATCGTCTTAAATTAACACATTCAGATCAATGTTTCATGACCTGTAGGAACCTGAATCAAATAATGCCTGATTTACTGGTTACTATGATCCATGAACAACTACAAGAAATCATTACACTGAATGTCAATGAGATAGACAAAGTATAAAGCAATGTCCTCATAGCCTCATTGAACTTACTAGCCTTAAGTTGTGTACATCCTGACCACCTTGTGCCACATCAGCCCTGGTGTGATTTTGAGCTCCATTAGTTGGGGTGAACAGGATGTAGGTTAAAGCAGAAATGGTGCTGTATTTGCTCACTGTATGATAAGCTTGCTATTTGTGAATAATATTCTAATTTTCAATCAGAGCTCAATTGTCAGCAAATCTGTGCATCTTTCATGTGAAGCCTGTGAAACAGCCAACCATCCAGCAGCCCTCTTCCAAGTCCATACAAGGCTTAGTGATCTCTCATTTCTTTCCACTAGGCTGTGTCTCTCTGCAAAGGCATGTCCATTGGCTGCTACATATGTTATGTCCAAGATGGCCACCATTAGGTCAAATGTTGTCTCTGGTATGCTTGCATGGTCTTGCAGTGGTTTCACTCTGTGTCCAAGGTATTGCTGTTGGTCTGAGTTTGATGCAAATGACTTCAATAATCTCATTTCAATTATCTTTTGTATACACTTGGCCACCTGTGGAGTAGATCTATCCAGGCTTGTTGAATATTGCCTTGATGTTCTGGGTCCAGTTCTATATCCAATCATCTACTTGCATTTGAGACCAATGTTTTCACTGTTAATTTAAAAGTGGCTTGGTTTACGCTGATTCTCAAGAAGGCTGGGTTGGATTATTGACAATTTGGACAATTGCAGACCAATATAAAGTCTACCTTTTGTCTTTATGATCCCTGAGAAAGTGGTCTATGTTCAGCTAAAGTCCTATAAACATGATTGAACAATCTGTAACCCATTCCAGTCTAGCTTCATATCTAAGCATAATATCTAAACAGCCTTCTTTGAGTCTTCTTGCAGCAAGAGATCAATAATGTTATTCCATTCTTTTTGATTTCTCCTCCAAATTTGATGCAATGGATCATGAAATCTTATTTGATTGCTTGACCTATTCTGGTTGCATCTTGGGTATTGCACATCAGTGGTTTGCCTCTTATCTCACTGGACATACTCCTTAGGTTGTGTCAGGCAGTAATTCCTCCTCTCCCTACCTTCTAATATGCAGGGTGCCACAGGGGGCTATTTTAAGTCCACTATTGCTTCCTGTATACATGCTTCCATTTGGAGACATAATCCAAAAAAGAGGCTTAAAATTCCATTCTTATGCTGATGAGTCACAGTTACTCCTCTCCTTTCGTCAAGACTCTATGGGAACTCTTAATAAACTTGCCTCAGGTCTGGAATGTATTCACAATTAGATGATTGCTATTTCTAATACTATTCAGAGAAATGACAATTCAGCTGTGTTGCCATATGGATGTCCATACTTTTGACAATTTTTTTGTAAAAAAATATGATCCATCAAAACTTCCTTTTATGAATCATTGTTTCACTGGGGAGACTAATCATATTTAGCCTCAGCACCAGTATTTAGCCAATATTTAATTTTCTACTGTTACATGTTGAAAGGGGTAAATAGTTATATGGTTGTCTTTGTCAGGGTTCATGAATACTGGAACCTTAGCTAGGATGACTGAAGGTGTTAAATTTCCTATAGCCTATACAATGCAATGAAGTCTATCTTTATTTATTATAGTATTTTTTTATAAGGCATGAATCATGATCATGAATGAGAATTGTGTATCAATAGATAATGCCCTAGTCCCCCCCCCCTTTTGGTATGTACCCAACTAGGCATATCCAACAACTGGAACATCCACAGAGGTTCCTCATTAAGAGAATATAGGGCATAAGTAACATGTCCTATGTAGATCATCTCAAGCCCCTATCCCTGTATTCTGTTTACTACAGGCTATTGAGGGGTGATCTATGTCTGGCATACAAGGCATTGTCAGACCCTCCTTTGATGGACCTCCTGCATATCCACAAAACCAACAGCCCCAGAATTACCTTGCCTGTGATATAAATAGGACCAGCTTGTGAAACAGGTATGAGATTTGGGATTCATGCCTGGGTTGAAAAAGGCCCTTGTAGTCATTAGCCTAGCAAATACCTATGAACCTATGAACTTATGAACTATTGTCCTTCCACCTCCCAAAAGTAGTAAGCTAGGGTAATCTACTCATATAGCTAAAGCTACTGCAGCAGTGATCATTGTGATGAACAAAGTACAGTTGTGTAAGTAAACTTACCATAACAGTAGATGTTTGGATGATCACTGCTGCAGTAGCCACTCCCTCCCTCCATCCCCTTGTTTTCTGGGGCATGTTTTAAGCCAGGGTGTGGACATTTATTTTTGCTGCTCCTAGCTTTGTCCTTTCAGGGCTCAGCCTCACAATCACCATTGCCAGGAAAGCTCTGAAGGGCTTGGTACGCATACCTGTCTTTTTAGACAGCTCAGCTTGAGCTGCCTGACAGTTTGGGAAGTGGAACATGCTCTAAAGCTTTAGGAGCTGGCCAGTTGTTATATCCTTGGCAGGATATAACATCATATAGCTAAGGCTACTGTAACAGTGATTATTCAAATATCTATTGTTATCGTAACTTTACTTACACAGCTGTACTTTACCAATAATCTGCCCCCAAATCTGTAAAACATACGACCAGTATAATACATAATAATAATAATAGCATATACTGACTAATCTGTTAAATTCTGAAAGTTTATCCCTTGTAGAATCAATGTATTGTTGTATACTGATGTCACTTCTACCCATCTTAAACATTTTGTAATACAATAAAATATTTATATATCCAATTGTTTACTTTTGCATTGTCATTAAAGATATTAACATAAAATCTGCAAAAATAATAAAATGTGATTTAGTGGCATGAAAACTGTGAGAAAACTTAACTAAAACATTGCAATTATAGCAAACAACAAAATATGCCAATATTTACAGTTTGGAATGTTTTATCTGAAACTGCTATAGATGCAAGATCTGTTTTAAATACGTAAAATGTTTAAACTTTCAGGATAAATGGAACTAACATTCCATGAAGTAGATAACTGCTCACTTGAATTCTTGACTCAATTATATTGCTGATGATAACTCTGGAAGTTCTGTAAAAGGTGACTTGATAGTGACTGTTCTCTTTAGTTTTATTGGGACATCTAGTGGTTTTAACACCTAATATGAAATGTTGGATTCCAAAAAGACCAAGACACATTCAGTAGCCATTGCCTACTTTAAGAAAAACATTACATGTCTAAACTTATTAGTAGGTATAGGTAATACGTTTCCATAGGTGAGACTTCCATAGGAAATCATGCAATGAAGCAAAGCAAACATTTTCCTGTATTGTTTTTCCTCTATTCTGATCAGGAGATTAATGAGGGTAGATGTTAAATAATAGCATTAAAACAGTTTCAGCATCCAGCGATGTAAAACAAACTTAAACTAAAAAAAAAAAAATTAAAAAAAAAAAAAACATGGAAAATGAAATTTATTAACTAGGTGCTTTTGTCCTCTAGAACTTGGACTTCATCAGAGTTACACAGCACAAAAATAAAACACATGATATACATCAGTCAACACATACATAATTAAATGATTATAATTAAATATTTAAATACAATTATTTTTTTTTAGTTCTGTCCTTAAGAAAACATTTAATATTGATCACTTCATTTAGCCCTGGAAATTTATCAACTCCCAATTTCATCTGCCATAAACTTTCTTTTTGTTCAATCATATTTTTATAATCAACTAAACTACTACTTTGGTTAAAAATTTGCAATCCATGAAATACAAATATTTTATGTTCAGGAAACTCAGCTAAATGTTTATACAAAGCATTGCCTATTTTTACATTTTTATATCATTTACATGTTCCATACCTACATAAGAGGCAGTAACTTGACAAGTAGTGACATTAACTAACCCTTCTGTAAAACAAGTGTATCTCATAGTGGCATATATAGTAAAATCTAAATCTTGGAATATAATAATAAACTTAGCATTGCTCATGTACCAGCAGCCTTACAAGTACTGCAGGCAAATGTCCCAAATTATTTTTGAGTAACTATATTTTCTTCCAAAGAAATAAAAAAATATCCTTATCAAAAATATTTTAACATTATTTTTCTTAAATACTATCTTAGGTTTTTCTCCCACTACTTTAAATAATTCTACATTGCTTGTTATAATATTCAAAACAGACCTCAGAAAAGAATTATCCAATGGCATGTCAAAAGCACAAGTAGTAATATGTAATAAATCTTATGATTTATGAGAAATATTTTAAGGGAACAGTACCCAAAAATGGAGAACAGTCCTTGTCTCTCTTTTTTAAAACAACTTTTGGAATATAAAATATGAGCCTTATACCCTTTTTCCAAAAACTTATGTTTGATAATACTAAATTAATCAGGTAATACTTTATCATAAGTGTTAAGCCTAGAAGCCCTAATACATTAACTATTTTTGGATTTTTTTCTTTAATATAAAGTGGATGGTTGCTATTATATGACAAATAATTATTTGCAACTGTATCCTTCCTATATATATATATATATATATATATATATATATATATATATATATATATATATATATATAGTACAATACAATGACTGTGTTTCTATAATAATGCCTACATTAATAACCAAAAAATGCACTGTCAAACCACACTCAGTTTTTATGAAGTTTAAAAAAACAAATAATCTACAAACCTAAAATAATATTTAACATATTATTATGTACAGATGAGGTGGCTGTGTAGATACAGATGAGGTGGTTGAGTAGATAGAGATGAGGTGGTTAAGTAGGTACAGACAAGGTGAATCGGCACTGTTGTCTTGGGAGAAGCAACAGTAATGTTATTGCCTATATTATAGGAGGAGTTAAATCACTCTTTGGATTATATGATTCATGCCGTTACATCATGCTGAGAAAAAAAAATATTTGGAATAGTTACTAGAGGTTGGATTGGGGGAAGTACTGGGGAACCTCTTGCATGTTGGTTTTATGGAGGGAAGATATCCAAAAACCACTGAAGAAAATGAGTTTCACAGATGGGAATAAGAATAAACTGGATGGAGTATTGAGTGTTTTTTATATTGAAGAAGCTTTTGACACTCCAGACTGGAGTTGTATATGGTAAGTGTTGAAAACATCACATATTGAAGAAATGCTTCATTAGAAAATTTGGGACACTGTGAAAGAAAGCAGAGTGAGAATAGTAGTTAATGAAATGAAACCAAGGGAAATGGGTGTAAGGAGAGACATAGGTTAGTGATGCATATCCTTCGTTCATTTAATTTGTTTAGTTATTGGAGGTCTTGGCCTGTGAAGTTTAGGAATGCTTGGCATACTGTAGTGAGGAAAGGGGAAATGGAAGGTTAATTTCCCTTTTTTTGTGGATAGTTGTATGATGCTGGTTAAGAGTGTTGACTAGGCTTTGACAAACGTATTGGAAATACTTCAACAGTCTGTGGTAGAGCCTGGCTTTAAATATCGTCTTAAGAAATCAGTCATCATACAACTAGGGAAGCAAGAAGGCAGGGCAACCAGTAGTGCAGAACAGGTTGAATATTATGGACTAAAGGTGTTAGGTGTTAACTAGAAGGAGTTAGTGGAGAACTTGACAAGCTGTTAAACATAATAATTATGGGGAAGTGTTTCACCCTGATAACATTATAAGACATACTCTGGGTGTGAATGTACAAGGGCATGTGAGAGTGTTACTTGGCAGGGTAGGGGATCATGGATAAGGTTGGGTAGAATGCACTGACTGTGAAGTAGAGGGGTTGGGAACAGGCAGATTTTGTGTGATATATTGTGGGTTAAAATTGTAGGCAAATAATGCAGAAGCATAAAGGAAGATCAGGGATGGAACACTGAGCCAAGAAGGCGTGAAAGACTGAAGGAGGTGAAAAGACTTGGTACTAAAAGGAGGTTAAGAGAGAAAACCTATTAAGAGAGGATGTAAGCAATATAGTTGGTTTTGGAAGACAGAAAGGAAAAAAGAATGAAAGAAAGAAAGGGAGACATTGTGAGGCAATGAAAGGATCATGGTAAAAATAAAAGTTTTATGGGGCAAATGTGGAGATCACAAGGCCTTTCTAAAGGTAAATGATCTGGGAATATCAGAGAAGGACAAGTACAGAGTTAAGATTTCAAGATGTTAAAAAAATAACTCATACTTAGGACAGGACAAACGTTAGATATAGGTTTAGACAAGTAAAAAGGCAGTGGGTGGCTGGACTAAAATGAGAGTGCAGGAAAGTGAAAATGGTGTAGTGGACAGAAGCATTCTGTATGAGATGGGTATGAAGAAGATGAAAGAAAGAGAGGGTGGATATTATAAGATTTAGAAAGAAGGGGAAACTGAGCAGTGTGGACTAATATGCAGGAGAGATGGGGTACTAGAGATGTGGGACCAAAACAGAAAGATCTTTGTGAAGATAAATAGGAGGTTTGCAGAAAAAAACATAAGGGGTAGTACCAGTTCAGGATATGCAGATGAGGATTTTGAACAGATGCTGCAAAATCCAAGTTAAGTTTAAAAGGAGAGGATTGATGAAGACTGACAGCTGTTAAAAATAAGGAGTGCTGAATGCTGGCAACAAATGTGGTAAGGATGTGTGGAGATTCAAACATTCTGTGTAAGATAGTGAAGGACTGCAGTAGGATTGTAGGATGAGAGCTAATAGCTTTGTGATGTTTGTGCTTTTGCAGAGGTGGGAGTAAGCCAGGGCTGCTCAACCCTGATATAGTGCTAGGTCCTCACAATCTGACTTTTTTTGAATAAAATGGAAATAACCAAAGCCTAGAAACTGACTGAGCAGTCATTCAGAGTAAGAACACAGAAAATGTTACGAGGCTAGAGGAGACAAATTTAGATACATTTTGGAAAGAAATAACAGACCTGGGGGGGAAGGGGAGGAAATACTTTATAATAGTATATGCTATTTATGTAACATTTAACCATTTTTTCTACTAAATTTGTCTGTGATTGATATGAAAATGTATAGAATAATTTGAAGTGTTTTAATAAAAACAAGCATCTTGAAAATTTGAAAGTGCAAAGGAAAACTCAAAAACTAGGCAGATTTTGAAATGTTTGGCATAAAATACATGAAGATGATCTGGAATTATATAATTACTTATACAATGGTACAAATGTTAAAGCTAGTTTGCTGTAATCTTTTGTCTGCATTGTTTTAATAGGGCTTACATTTTAAATATGCAAGCACTTGAGGATAAAATTATAATGTTGTTGAAGCTATCTTTGTGTTGTTGTTGTTTGTCTTTCGGCTTTTCCCGGTTAGGGGTCGCCACAGCAGAACTCCGGTCCGCTAATGATTGGCAGTAGATTTTCACGAACGCCAAGGTGCCAGCTCAACGTCCAACCTTCAACTAAGGCATGCCCATTTACGCGTGTCTTTCGAACGCCCACCCAACCATGGGGAGGACATGCAGACTCCACACAGAAGGCAGTCCCCGCACTCCAGCCAAGAATCGAACGGGAGAACCTCTTGCTGTGAGGCAACAACGCTACCGCTGCACCACCATGGCAGCTATCTTTGTGTATTTCATATGAATTATTTTTCCTCTCTGTCTCTCATACAGAGGCAGCAGAGTTTATCATAGAAAAGAACCCTACACTGTGACAAAGAATCTGATTCCTTAGTTCTGGGTGAATGTTTATAAGACAATATACATGCATTAAACCTAATTACAGATACCATCACTAAATCTTTGCTAAAGTTTTTATAGTGAATAGAACATTAATGTAGAAAACTCAATGCAAGTCATGCTGAAAGTAAAACATATTAAAAACTAAACCTTCAACAGTCCTGGTTATAGCATCATTGTTGTATTATTGTCATATAAAAAACATGCAGTGTAACTTTTTCAGGTAACTTCTTTAAATGTGCAAGTCAGCTGTAGGAAATATTAATGTTCACATGTCAAACTCTTGACTTTCTTACCCCCTGATTGCCTTGACCATTACTAATGTTTTCTCCTTCTTATCTGTCACATTTTTATTGTTATTGATTTTTATTTATTTTTTTGTGTTAAGTTCCCAGTCTGGTGTTAGCTCCACCACTGATGAATTCCAGTCATAGACAAACAGAATTAGGTCAGATGTTGCCTTATAGACAAGACAGAGGCAATGTCTAAATAATCTAGAAGAAACAAAACATACTTATCATTTATTTGTTTGTTTGTTTGCTTGTTTGTTTATTTATTTCTTAATCTTATATGTAAACTGATCCTTGCATACTTTCCAGGACTTCAAAATATTACAAAATAATGCAATTGTGATTCATAGAGGTGATTTACACCAGTGCACAGTGGCTGCAAATGAGCTTAAACAAATGAAGAAATAATGCGATGTAAATGAAAAATGATGTAAATCTGTATATGCTAATTAGTTCCCCTGCGTGTTTGTGATTCAGTCATAGTTTGAAGCATTTTTGCACCATCTGCAGATTTATTATAAAAGGAGGAATCGTTCCTTTTCTATCTATTTTGCAATCAATGAGGATGCTTTCCCTTTGCTGCTATCCTTGCTATTTCTTCTTGTCTTGGCTGAGCCAAAACCATTTGCAACCAGTGGTGCTAGCCAGCCCAGAAGGCAGAGATAGAGGCAGAAAATTACACATTATAATTTTGATAATGGGTAGTATATTTTCCTAAGATGCTCAGTACAATAGATTGCATCCATTGCATTTTAGGGCATCATCTGGTCCATGTTGTGAGAGGTACCACAACAGATAGGGCTACCATTCCAACATCTGTGAGGTAGTATGTGATGCATAGGGGAACATAACCAATGCGTCAGCCCAGCATCCTGGCAGTGCACATTATTCCCATATCTGGCACACTAGCTCACTCTTCCTGCATGTTACAATGCCCAATGCCCAGTGGTCATCTTGTCGGTAAGTGAAATATATATATATATATATATATATATATATATATACATATACATATATTTATATATGTAGAGAGTAATGGTATATTGTGTTGCTTAATCCTAAACCACTTAACCACTTTTATTTTTGCTTTGTCTTCCTCCTCTCTCTTTTTTTCTTTGTTTCAGGTGATACTGAATATTCACTGAGGCCATGGCTCATGACACCAGTGAGAAGTCCAAATTAAGTTGTTAAAGATAAATTTCAATAAAGCCCTGTTCTGGACCTGTATCGTCATTGTGAGGAACTCCATAGGTTCCTAGGTAAGTAATATGATAGATGCCCTTGCAGGCCATTTTAAGCCTAGCCAGTTTCCCTTTTTGTGCTCAAAATAACCTTTAGTTATAGACTGACCTTGCCCATCCCATGGTCAATAATTATATCCTACTCCTAATGAGATTAACTTGGATCATACCATAGATAATTTGAGGGGGACCCATGCATGAGATAAAGCATTTAGGAGCTGCCTCAGCCCATTAGTAGTACAGGGGGCAGTCCTTGGATAAATGTTCTGTTTCCCATTCACAGATCTAGCTTTTGCTTGAAAATGGACAGGGAAGAATGTTATTTTATGTGAATGGGGAGTCTGTTCCACAGCAGCAGTATTCTCTGCTAGATATACCTGTACCTCAAAACCATTCTGTTGATTTTGGAAAAGAGGTTTATATCCCTAGACTCACAATTTCTGATGCCGTTTGACTTGCTGATGTGCAATAAATCCATCAGTAATGGGTCGGTGGATGCCTTGTATGCCAGAAACAGGTCACATCTTGGGAGTCTGTAGGATACAGAGTATAATGACAGAAATTTGAGTTGGTTCATGTAGGACATAATGTTTAGGCCTTGTATCCTTTTAGTAAGGTATCTCTGTAGGTGTTCCAGTTGTTGCGTGTGCCTGGAAAGATACATGACATTATATTTATTAAATGATTGGGCTAATGAAGGCTGAGTAAAGGGGCACAACATCCCTAGACTTAGACACAATCCCTTTGTTTATAAGCTGCACAGTATAGAAAGACTTTCTTACCACAATAGACACATGTTGGTCAAAAGTTAGGTGACCATCCACATATGTTACCAAATCCTGAACAATTGGGTCATCTCTTAGGGGTGTTTTGTCAATGTGGTAGCTACCTGGAATAGATGACTTCCCAAAGGATACAATAATGCATTTTTGGAATTTAGTTTCAGTCCATGATTTTGGCACCAGTTATTTATTTGAGGCAAACCTTCCTGCAGGATGGCTTATTCATTTGGGGATTCAATAACTGCTCTTAACTTACAGTCATCTATAAAGTTAGTTAGCTAGAACCCTTTGATATCAGCTTTTACTTCAGAAAAGCAGATGTTGAACAGGGCAGGTCCCAGCACAGACCCCTGGGAACTCCATTGGTGACCGGTCTCTTTGTGGAGCCAACTTCCCGTATTTTGATTATCTGCATCCTATCTTTTCATCATGTGAAAGTCAATTTAGGTGCCTGGATGACTTTGGGGTTGCCCTTCAGTATGACCCCACTACTGCATGCTGGATGTTTACTCTTGTTGCATTCTGCATAATATGATTCTGCACCTGTCTAGTGGTGAAGTGACCCGTGCTGTCACTGCAGTTCCCAATGCTAGTCCCACTTTGACTAATGATGACCAGCTGGCAGCAGTAGTAAAGGACCCCCTGTGGTAGGCTTATACACTGCATTTGGCTCAAGTAAAGAGGTAGCTTCTAGTCCAGAACTATGGACCATGGTATTCAGGTTAGTATGGCCTTTCTTGCAAAAAAAAGAAAATGCATAGAGTGTAAGTAATGCATGAAGTGATATCTGTAGGCTACACTGTGTGGTGCTTAGTCTGCTTATCACTGTTCATCAGTCAGTCTTTTTTATCTTTAAATAATACTTTTATTTCACAACAGGTACTCATACTACTATTTATAAAACTCATGCCTCAGTGCTCAATGACACTTGTTCAGTGATGTTGAAAGGTATCGTGTAAGAGCTGATTACATATTTAAATGTATTTCAGAAGAAATTCTGCTTAGGTGATATACTTAAGAAAGCACTTACTGAAATTTCTGAAGTGGTACAGTTAATAAAGAGTGTTATTTCAGTATTTTATGAGTTCATACCTTGCATTTAATAGAAAATGATGTTTTTTTATATTATGTAATGTTTACTCAGTTTTAATTATTATATATTTGAAATGTATTATTGCACTCAGTTAAGGTATTGCACATCAGATTATTTCAATTTATTATACACAATAAGTTGTGTCCTCAGATACATCATTACTTGTGCAGTGCTGAGGGTGATGTGGCAACAGTATATGCAATCTTTTTAGTTTCAAAGGAGTGTTTCTCTAAATGTAGCACTTGTCTTATGTTCGCAGCTAATGCCATCTGTAACATTGATTAATGGCTAGACAATTAATGATCTAAATCAGTGCAAACTGAATGTTAAGACACACAGATTTCTTTCCAAATATTTCCTTTAATAGTAAGCAATGCCATTATTAAATGAAATGCATGCAGATGCAGCGTGTCTAAATACTGGGTTATGTTTTACACTTACATATTTTGCTTTTTTTTCTTCAGTTATACTATTTTTAGTATTTTTTTAATAACTAATTTCCTTCCTAGTTAAACATACATCTCTGTGTTAAAGGTAAAATTGTAAGTTGCTGAAATGTCTAGCCCATATCACAACAGATCAAGTTCAAATGTGTCATACACAACATCTCATAAAGACAGGGTAGGTGAAGGTGCATGTGATCTTTGGGAGGGGCTGCCATGTGAGCTAGATGATGACTTGCTGCCTGGGATGACATGGTCGACAGACCACAATGCTTTGCCAGAGATGGCCTGCACCTATCATCCCTGGGATTCTGGATACTGGCTAAGGCTCTTGCCACCCCTATAGTGCCTTTTTTAGGCAAGGTTCAAATGACAAATTCACCACCATAACAGGAACAGGCAAGCAAAAACTGAGAGTAATGCTACTCAATGATAGAAGTCTAAATCTCAAAATGCACTCCCTCGAGGCACTCCTTAAAATGGAGAACATCAATATCTGTGCAGTGACTGAGACCTGGTTCAAGACTCCAGAGTGCACCCCTGCATTACCAGACTGTAACTCATACCACACTTTTCGGCCATCTAACCTGGACCGGAACACCAAAGGTGGAGGTGTTTCCATATTCATTAAGGATATCCACACCTCCAGGCTAGTTGCTCAGCATAATACATCCGAGGTTATCTATGTGCAACTAACTCTAGGTAAAACTGCAATCCAAATTGTAGCTTGCTACAGATCCCCACCATGCCCCAGGATTCCCACTCCTCTTTTCTTGATATACTAGAAAATATGAGGGTTCAACCAAACACTCTAATAATGGGCGATTTCAACTACCCCACCATTAACTGGGAAAACTACTCATGTACCAGCTCCTTTGCTTAACGCTTCTTGAATTCATAAATTCCAGTGCCCTGGATTAACTTATCCACACCTCTACCAGGGGCAACAATATCCTAGACCTAGTCATTACCAACATGAGTGACCGGTGTTCCACACCTGAAGTCAACTCCTTGTTGGTCAGATCCGACCATAAGCTAATCACCCTAGATATCCACATCCTACCCCAACCCCCATTAAGGAAACCATGGTAAAAAATGTCTTCAAAGCCAACTTCATGCTTCTTAAAACAGAAATGGTGAACTTCATGACACCCATGCAGATGAACAATACAGTTACTACTGCTGAATCCTACAGAAATGCACTCTATAAGCACTTACATGAGTGCATGGATTGTGCAATCCCAAACAGAACCAAGATGCTATCCTCCATAAAAAAGGGAACCAATCGGGTGGTCCCCTGCCATAAACAAATTCTACAACAGAAGGAAGAAACTGTTGCAAAAGAGAGTAAAATCCCATGAGTGGAGGAGCTCCCTGGTCAGCCTCAGTAAGAAGCTAAGATCCCTTATATGATCCTCCAAAGCTAGCTATGAAAACAAAATCTCCACTGATTCTAAGGACAACCACAAAGCATTCTATAGCTATATCAAGAATCTCAATGGCAACACCCAGATCTGCTCTGAGTTACAGCACAATGTTACAATAATTACAGAACCAACTGATATTGCCAACATCCTGGCAGATAAGTTCAGTGATAACTTTACCCCCCTCTCACCCCCTAAAGGGCCCATATCTATACATGAAGAATGCAGAGTCCCTGTAATCACAAATACATAGGTAAATGCTGCACTCTCTAAAGCCAAACACACCGCATTCATGGGACCGGACAACATCCCAGGCTGCGTTTTACACAAACTTCAGAATGAACTGGCTCCCCACCTAAGCACTATATTCAATCATAGTCTCACATCAGGCTTTGTGCCCACTGAATAACACACAGCAACAGTTATCACACTCCACAAAGGGGGAGCCATCACTGATCACGGGATCTATCCGCCCTATTAGCCTGATGAGCCTGGACTGTAAGGCCATGGAACGTATCATCATGGAACTCATAAACAAAGACATTGGTAACCTCCAAACTCTGGACACAGCCCAGTTCGGGTTTGTGAAAGGCAGATCATGCCTCCTGAACCTGATCGACTTCTTTGAGGCAGTCACCAAAGCCGTAGATGAGGGTAAGGTGGTTCACACAGTCTATCTTGATCTCGCCAAGGCTTTTGACACCATCCCCCATAATGGAATTATAGCTAAACTCACTAAACTAGGTATAAATCCCTACATCACAAGATAGGTTGCCAACTGGCTCACTGACAGAACCCACACTATAAATGTTGCAGACTCCAAATCTGGCTTCAAACCAGTGACAAGTGGAATACCACAGGGTTCAGTCCTAGGACCTCTCCTGTTTGGTATCTACTTCTCTGAAGTACAGGCTAACACAGAAGGCCTTTGGCTAATGAAGTTTGCAGATGACTGCAAACTAGGAGCCATAGTCAAGTCCCCAAATGATGTGGATATCCTACAGAAGGGCCTCACTGAGACAGATGACTGGTCTCAGAGCCATGACCTCAAGCTAAATGCCAAAAAGTGCATTGTCATCCCCTTTGGTAAAAACTCTGTACCCATGAACTACCACATAGGCGGCAGTCTACTTAACACTGAATGTGTGATAAGAGGCCTTGGGACCCAGGTGGACAGTAGTCTCTCCTTTGATAATCACATTGCCATTAGTAGTCAGGAAATCCTTCTATGTGGCACACCTCATAACAAAAGGGTTCTCATCCAGGAAAAAAGAGGTCATTGTTCCCCTCTACTCGACACTCATTAGACCCATTATAGAGTACAATGCTCCTTTTGGAATGTAGTTCACAAGACATCTGCAGCAGCTGGAAAGGCCACAGAACTACCTCACAAAGAGGATTACTGGCCTCAGACTGATGCCCTACACTGACCATCCCAAAAACTCCAGCTTTACTCCACAGCATATCACCTACTTCGAGGTGATCTCTACCTAACATATAAAGCTATGTCAAACCCAGAGCTGTTGGACATGCTACACCTAAAGAAATCCCAATTCCTCCGAGCTACATGCTCTAGGGACATAAACCTTGTCACCACAATAAACAGGACATGCTGGAGGGATAGATTCCTGCCCAGAGACTTCCCATACTCTGGGAACAAGCTACCCATCTATGTCAAGCAAAGTTCTTCATTAGCACTCTTCAAGAAAAATCTTGATGAGTGCATGGGAAACAGGAAATACACCCCGGGGATCACTTCTGTGGCTCTGCTCAACAGGGGCACAGGAAAATAACTTTCTGGGTGGCGTAAGCCAGGGAACCTTTGTTGGCTAGGCTTACTTAGGCCCTTGGGCCGATAGGCTAGTACCTACCTATGAACCTATGAACCTATGAACCTATGATGCAGGTGATCCTACAGATACTGATCTCAAAGTACTGAACTGGAATCTCAAATGAGAGGTTCTGCTATACGTAGATGAATGCTGACATGGAATACATGAAATCTGTTGTGTTTGACCCCCCCCCAGTATGAATCACTTGTAGTACCATGTGATATACCTCTACATGTCCAGAGAGTACCATGTTCTCTGCCCCTTCCAAAATTGACTCCTTTTTGAATCTGGTAAGTCATCACCAGTGTACAAATGGAGGCAGCCATGAATGCTTGGTGTGCCGCCATACTGCAGATTAATGTGATCAAGGATAAATGTGATCATGGCATTATCCTTACTTTCTGCCATTTCCATGTAGTACTGCTAATCCTCTCTTCATTCCTGGAGTACTCTGTCCATTGTTTGCTGACTTTTTGTGGCAGTGCACTGAGCCTTAACAATGTCATGGCACATTTGCTGCAGGTCATTCAATGATTTAAGTATTTCCTGGGGTGGATGTGACATATGCCTGTGCCCAGTATCCATTTGTAAAGCTGTCACTGTGGAACCCTGAATTTTCTGCCATCATCTGGAACATGTTCCTGTAGGTTTGGAAACAAAGGTGTAGAACTAGATGTTTTTTTCCCTGCACAACTTGTAGTGTAATGTCACCATGTACTTGGCTTTGTGGTCCAGTGTCACTTCCTGCAGTTACTAAGATGCTGTGGGGGTATGAGTTTCTGTCATTAAATTTGGTGACTGTGTACCACTTTCCTCAGTCTATCTCATAAATATAACTATGTTAATCATCATTATCATCAGCCCTTCTGCCGCTGATATCCTTTAAATTTACTGGAGTAGCGCAACTTTGTTTGAGTTGTTGACCCTGTAAAGAATTAATTAAATACATTGCTAATCAAATACTGTCATACACTACTATATGCTGTGAAAGGATGTCTGTAGGACAATTAAAATGCACACTGTTCTTTTGTCATTATGTGCAGAAGTGGAAAGATTACTTGTTAATAGTACTTGTTATCTGCTACATGTAATCATTCCACTTCATCATTCAGTTCTCTCTATAAATATGTTACTGGTGTTAAACCGACCTTCCATAGTAGATGCATGTTAAGACTGCAGAAGTGAGTGATAGTCAATGTCTACACCACCACTGATTATGCCAGTGTCATCATTATCTGTGTCACAATCATCCCTATTAATAAAGAGGAGATATTCCTCATTGGATGTTAAAGGGGTAAGTATAGTAGGTCCCCTCCAGTATTGCTATGGGCAATTAGTTTCTGCCTTGCCTTTGCTGTGGCACATCCTACAATATCATTTGCTCTCTTCTTGCACTGTGTTAATGTATGGGTCCTTTCAACAACAGCATTTATACCCATAACCACCTGGTTACAGGCTTTTGCCCTATCAGCTTGTTTGGGTTACCCTTTATGTCTTAAGGGCTGCCAAGAGGATGCGGCTCTCCTTATGGCTAAAATTGTGCTTTCTCTGTCTGTATCCCTGCTGCTACATCATCCATGTACCTTAAACAACATGCAAAAACCATACACTGAAATATTTGATCCAAACAGCAAAAAACTCAGCAATGAAAGCAAGCCTTCTTTCATCACAATAAATCAAAGATCTGAGTACAAAAAAAGGTTTGGTGACACAACAGCAATATTCATATACACAATCAATGTTCCAATCCAGCAAGATAAAGTTGTGTTGCAGTAATCTGTGCATCATCATCAACATGTTTATACTAGTATGGAAGTATTTTGATAACAGACTTATATCCTTCCCCAGCACTTTCCTGTATTTATATTGTTATTTTTCATTAAGGAGTGACACTCATAAATTCCTCGGTAATGTAGCATATAAATTAATACATTCTTGAAAATAAGGTACACCAGATTACATTCACTTAAAATATGCACTTATATAATGTGTACCATAATCACTAAATGTCACCAAAATGAATTTCCAAAATATCTTTCACATTGCCATTATGATGACATCAATATATATTTCCAGTTCTGCTGTCATGAACTTTCATTCATAAATGACACTCATTTAATCAGTATTGACATGAATTATCAACATCTGAACCAGATCAATAAAAAACAGAAGTCTCCAAGTAAACACTATAATCAAATATCGATATGAACTTCTTGCCAATAATTTCCAATATTTTTACTATTATTCTTTACTTGAGAAAGTTCATGGTTTCATAAAGCATTTGGTGTACATTTCAAATGATTACAAGTTAATGTGGCAGTCATTAATATATTTGTATAAAGTCAGGGTCATTTACATGTACTGTATGCAAAGTAGGCTTTTTTATGCTTATATCTATGAATCACAGTAATGCAAGAGCATGTAAGGCAACAAATTCACATAACCTGGTTTCAGGTAATCATGAACACTCTGCAGAAAGTGTAAAAGTCCACAGCAGTCCCTAGCAAACCCCAGATAGCTGTGTGAATGTGCACAACTCTTAGTAATTATCTAATGTCCCTATGATTAGAAAAAAGAAAATATGTTGGATACAGTTGCATCTGCAGAATCATGAAGCGTAATGAATTCCCACCCTGCATATTGTGGCACACCTCATCACCTCAATTCATCAAACAAAAAACTTGGCTTGTGTAGGTCACAAAATAATTATTAATATGGTAATTGAATAAGACAATAATTTCTCCCAAAATATTAACTGCATGCACAAGATGGATGACGTCAGCCACCCACCTTAGAGTGGAGATGGAGGTGGAGGTTAAAATTAGCATGTGGCTAAGCACCACAGAAGAAACTAAGAAATGCACTGCTTGATCAGTTCTGTGTACATTTCTGCTTAACTTTCTTATATGCTTACATTTATTAAGCAGCAAATTATGAAAACACACAATTTGAAATATTTCTATTGCATCAATCACATAAAATTAAATATGTGTGGTTAAATATCAGCTGAAATGGAAGGATTTCATAACTTCCTTTCTTTTTGTACATTGTTATGTGTGGGTACAGCTTATGTTTCTGTGAAGGGATGCTTAAAACTGCAAGCATAGTATTTAAGGCATAGTGGAAAGCAAAAACTGCAAATGAATTGTTAAAAAAAGTTTGCATAACATAGCCATTCCCCTAACTAAATAAGCTCTTCAGAGACATGCAAATGTAACAATTGGATGGAATGTATGCAGTCCATGTAGTTCAACATGCATTGAAAAAGAAATACTTTTTTTTCAAATATCTTTTATTTGAAGATGTACTACCATTGAAAAAGCAAGACTAATTTAAGAAAAAATATTGATTAACACAGATGACTTATGTAGATCAATGTGTGTGTATGTACCTTTAAGAAGTTATCAAAGGGCTTGCACAAGTGCATAAATACTGAACATGTGTGAGCTTGACTGCCATTTTGTTGTAAGCTGTTGAGATGTAAGCATGTATGTCTGTAAGGTCTGTCTGTTAGTTTGTTTATATTTTATGAGGCTAATATCCATCCTGATGTGTTTCTATTTAATGAAAGATCTAAACAAAATACTCCACCTGCTTGTCATCTATGTTAGAGAGGGACGAGTGACATGGTGTCAGAAGTGGGATGTCTAAAAGGGCATGGTGTCAAAGGAAGCATGGCCAAAATTATTTGTTGCCAGAAAGACTTCCAGTTTCTCCAATTTAAGTCCAAGAGGCAACTGGTTGCTACTGGAGAAATATATAGGAGTGGATCATCCCTACTGCATGCATAATTCATAAAACAGGTCAGAAATGAACTTCAGATGTTATAACTTGCTTAAATAGTTTCTTATTCACAAAATATGAAATGAGGCATGCAGAACACTCTAAACAATATTTGAATAAACTAATATGTTCAAGAGTGTTAAAAATATTCAAATTACTATGGAAAATGTTTGAAATAAAGTCCAAATTGCACAAAACAAATAAAATAAAAGGAAACAACCACATTTTTGCTAAGCACACACTTATTGTATTAATTAAAGATATCCAAGTTTTCAGAAGTATATAAAGTGTTTGTATGTTTGTGCAGTATTGCAGTAAAGTTATTTCACAAAATACAGCCATTACAGAGCATATATATGGTATTTCGAAGAGTTTATTATGCATTTGAATGTGATTACAAGCTCACAGAACAGTTTGTATGTACATAATTACAAGGGCCATATTTTAAGTGCATTTGTGCATACTTTGTGGTTATGTCAGACGGATTTCAAAAACCCAGTACACTTGTGTTTCACAGTAATAATGCTGAGAACTAGAGAGTGTTTGAGCAAGAGTATGACATTTTCATACAGGCTGTATTTTCTGATAAAGATGATGGTACAAAGGTATTTATTCTGCTTAATTTAGCTGTGTCAGAAGCTAATGAAAGGGAATGTTCATTTGTATATGCACCTGCTGTCTTTGCAGGAGAAGGGGAAACCATCATATTGTTGTACCGGCTGAGTCAAGAGAGGACCCTGAGTGCCTAAAATGTAGATTTAGAGAAATGTGTAACCTCAGACAAATGTTACAGTGGCAAGACACTTATTTTACACAAGGGATCAAAAGCCTGGTGAAACTTTTGCAGCACATGTAACTGACTTAAGAAATAAGGCTAAAACATGCAGGTTTGGTGATTTAAGGGATGAGCTGATAAAAGACAGACTTGTGTGAGGTATTAAAGATGATGGGGTCTATATTAGAACACCGAAGTTTCAGAACTTTGAATGTTCCTAATATTGACACCTAATAAGTGAAAGCTGAAAATAACGAAGTTTTAGATAACCAAATTCTTTCCTAGGGAAAGAATTTGGTTGTCCGTTCCTGTCGCTTCGCTATTTTCAGCTCTGTAGTGAAAAGTTACGGCCAGGTTCAGGTAAGTGTGCCATTGTGTGGACGTGAAGGTTAGGGTGGGATAGGTGAGTTAGGGTTAGAGCATGGGTTGGATAAGTGTATGAATGTGTGGACATGAAGGTTTGGGTGGGATAGGTGAGTTAGGGTTAGGGAGCAGGTGAGGTGTGTGTGCGATAGTGACAGACCTTAGGGTTAGGCTTTGGGTTAAGGTAAGTGGGTAGATAGTGGTGTATGTACAGTTTAGTGTAGGTTTAGATGTAAGACTTTAGGTGATTGTGTGTGGATTGCTTTTTGTTTGGTGTGTTTGTGTTGTGTGTATGTGTTTTGGAACAGCAATTTTTTTCCCTAGGAAAAAATTTGCTGTTCTAAATTTTTGGTCTTATCGGTTTTCGGTTACTAGGTGTCGATATTAGAACATTCGAAGTTCTGAAACTTTGATGTTCCAATATAGACCCAAGATGATGCTGTGAGAAAGCTTTTGCTTCGTGACAATGATTTAACTTTGAATAAGGCCATTGAGATTTGTTAGATATATGAGCTCATAGAAAAACACACACATATGCTTACAAATGAGAGATGTATGTTTCCAGTAACTTCTAGATTGTGTGTTGATAGTATGCTGCATGTGGTTAAAAGAAACAGGCCCAAGCACATGGCAGCAACAGTAGCCCCTGCAGCACTCACTGGTAAACCCCAGAGCTTACAAGTAAATTCCAGTGTTCACACAGTCTCAGTGAAGCATAACAGTGAGTCAGCAAATTCAAAGCATGGTCCCCCACTCACTTTCATTGCCAACTGTCATAATTATGGTGAAAATCATGAATCTAAAAAGGAAAAATGTTTAGCTTTTGGTCAGCAGTACCACAAATGCAATAAGTGGAATCATTTCAAAAGGTTTTGTAAATCAAAAGGTAGACATTCTTTCATAAAAAGGGAGCATTTAAGAAATGACTCAATCAATTAAAAAGTTGCAGACCTACTCTTTATGTTGATGGTGTGTCAGTGTTTCATGAAATAGTCAATGCAGTAGATTTAAGGGCAAAGAATGAAATATTTTGTACTGTTTGGATAAATGGAAGACTCAAACAACTCAAAATTGACACAGGTTCCAAGTGCAATGTTATGTCAGCAGAATCATTTGCTGGAGTGTGTCATGGTGAAAGGCTTGATTTGGCAAAGTGTGTGAAGCGTGTTCCTTATGGTGGTGAAGAAATTCAAGCTGAAGGTTCAGTAGTGCTTTCATTTTACTCTGCTGGCAGAAGCTATGCCTTGTTATTTTATGTGGTCAAGAGGCACATCCAGTCATTATTAGGACTCAGAGACAGTTTGAGAATGGGACTGCTTTCATTTAAACAGAAAGTGCATCATGTTACCTTGAAAGACCAGTACTCTAATTTCACTCAGTATATTTTCACCTATGCTGATCTTTTCAAAGACAAACTAAGGAAGCTTCCAGTTGTGTACTCCATGAAGTTAGACTCAGATGTCAGTCCAGTTGTCAGGCCAGCCCAGAATGTTCCAATAGCTATGCAGAACAGAGTCAAAGCCACACTAGATAAAATGGTGCAACAAGGTGTGATTTGTCCAACTGGTTTAGCTATTCCTATTGAATGGGTATCTTCAATGGTGGTAGCTCACAAGAAAAGCTCAGATGACATCAGAATATGTATTGATCCACAAGATTTGAGCAAAGCACTAAAAAGACCTCATCATCCAATGTGCACAGTCAAAGAAGTTGCAGCTCTGATGCCAAATACCACTGTTTTTTTCTGTCTTAGATGCAAAGAGTTCATTTTGGCAAATTCAGCTTGACAAGAAATCATCATTGCTCACTACTTTCAGTACTTCATTTGGAAGGTACAGATTTCAGAAAATGCCATTTGGGATAAATTCTGCAACTGAAGTATTTCAACGTGCAATGGAGCAACTTTTTTCTATGTATCCTTGCTCTATTATAGTAGATGGCATACTAGTAGGAGGTAATGTTGAAGCTGAGCATAACAGAAACCTCAGCAAAGTTAGATATTTTTCTCTATTTATTTGAGACTGTTCTGCAATGTTGTTTTAAATATTTCTTGTGGTTTTGAACTCTGATGTCACTGTGAATATATATATATATATATATATATATATATATATATATATATATATATATATATTTAGTATTGTCTTTTTTATTATTTATTATTAAATATATTTAAACCTTTCATTGTGGCTGATCTGTGTAGAGATATTTAAGTTTTGAGAGTACTTGCATATTTATTTGGTGATACTGTGTGAGCCACACCTAACAGCCTTGTTCTTGGTCAAATTACCATTTGCATTAATATTAATATTAATATTACACAGTAAGATTGGACACCCTTTGTTAAGGGCCTTAAAGAAGCTGATAAGGAATAACTGGTGGCAGTAGAAACTACCTTATAGTCTGGGCAGAAGGGGGCATAGCTAGTAAACGTGTGCCAGCCTTTCCAGGGTGTGTGTGTGTGTGTGTGTGTGTGTGTGTGTGTGTGTGTGTGTGTGTGTGTGTGTGTGTGTGTGTGTGTGTGTGTGTGTGTGTATTAAGCAAACCTGAAAGAGTGTGTGTGTCAGCTATGTTGGCAGGAACACAAAGCACTGGTTGGACAGAGAGGGTGGTGGAGGACTTGGTCACTCAGCTGAGATCTCAACTCTATAGCTGTACCAGTGGGGACTCTTATTGTGGATTTGGAGAAAGAGTGTGAAACCAGCCCCGGACTGACTGTGGTCTCTGTTTGCTCTTAAGGGAAATTGCACTTGATGCAGAGACCTGCATCTGGAAATGCTGTGTGTGTACTTCAAATCCTACCAGTATATGTCCCCCAATAGTGCCAGTGGTGAGGACTGACGTTCCCTGATTACCGGTCCAGTGGTGAGGCATCACACCATCTACTTGTCTATACACAAAAAAGACATGCATCTGTGAATGTAGCAAGTATATAGTTTACCTGCTGAGTAGTATTCAAATGCACTAGGTCTTCAAGTCTCACAGTTCTTAAATACTTACTCAAAGGAATCTATCTAGGATGTACAGCATAACAGTTTTGAGGTCAGGGTGGACTCCATATGTGATTAGTGTAATATTGCAATCTCCTGTTAATACAGTTACAACCTTCCCTAATAGCCAGTCATTCCTTACACATCTTAATGGCTTTTTTTTCTTTATCTGTGCTTAGAGGAATACAGATACTAACTAATGTTATGTTTAAGTCCTCTACCATCCTTCTCAAGCTACATACCTCCAGTGGCTTAGTCACCAGTTTTTTTCTGAGCTTTAAATGGAATCCCTCTATTAATGAGAACACTCACTCTTCTTCTCTGCTGATTCTCTCATCTCATGTGGTAAATTGCCTCATACCAAATATTTTAACAACTTAACATGCTTTCCAATGTCTAAATATATATCTTTTACTATGATGATTGCTGGATCTTAGTTTTTAACATGAAAAAGATTTTTGGTCTCTTTACTTGGGAAGTTAAATCATTAACACTCCAAGATATCAACAGATATTGCATTCCTGCCCATCCTATATCGCTAAGTTTATTTCACACCACTCCAGTGTCAGGGCCTGCCTGGAAGTAAATATTATCACAGCCTTGCCAAGTCTTAAGTGAATTTTAGAATTCCTCATACTTTAACAAGCTTTAGGCTAATATATGTAAAATCATGTTATAGCAATTCAAACACAGTTGAAAACTCTTTGCATATATTAATCTAAGATGCTTCCAAGTAGGAGGCATTTTGTTTCTAGTATGATGCTGAATAAACACTGCTGTAAAGTATAATCCCTGACACCACAGTATTGTGCTTTCAGTGCTGTTAAATCTTCTGCAGCCATCACTGCATCTTTGTCTTATTTAGAACTATTCACTAATAATACCAGTTTTGTAAATTCTGACTCATATAGGACAACTCTATTGCTATGTGTAGCTTATAAGATATTGATGTCAATTGTATTCAGCAATTTAAAATCAGTGAAGCCATATCTTATGAACAATGATCAAATAGGTTTATATAAAAAAGCAAAATCAAGACAATATAAATATTATTATAAGATTAGAAGACTATGCTAATCAGGTGAGAAAAGAATGAACAGTTATTAGCTTTGATGTTAAACACACTTCTGACTCCCTGAATTAGAATTATTTATTTAAAGCATTAATTAAGTTGCCTTTCCCCAGCTTACATTTCACAGTGATCAAAATATTATATAATGATAATAATATTTCTTAAGTTAAAAATTGTACAATTATCACAAGAATATAATATAAAAAAGCAATAAAATAACAATGTCTGCTATCACCTCCTGCGTTTGCTTAATCAAACAATGCCAGCATACTTAGGGATTTAATATATAGGGGGATGAACTTAAATCTACAAGGTTAATGTTTGCTTATGCCATATTACTCTGTCCATCCATCCATCCATCCATCCATCCATCCATCTATCCACAACCCATTTTCCCATTTTTGCACATGGGGTCAGGGTGTCACTTCAACAGTGACAATCATCTTGAGCCAAGGATTACACCACTGGGTGGCTAGCCCTGCCATGGTAGTTCAGCCACACCACTCACTCGCACATGCACTCACACTTATGGCCAATTTGGAGTGTCCATTCCACCTACTGCATGTCGTTGGAGTGTGGGAGGAAACTGAAGCACCAGGAGGAAACCCACATGACTGCAGGAAAGAGATGCAGACTCTACAAAGAAGGCAACCCAGCCAAAAAACAAACTGGAGAACCTCTTGCTGTGAGGTGACAGTGCTAACTGCTGCACCACCGCGGCACTAAAACTGACAAATTTAAAAACTTCCGTAATACAAGTACACAATATTCTGAAACAATGTAAATAGTATCTAATGTTACTACATTTAATAATAATAAAACCAGTTCACTATTAACCATTAATCAACATAAAGTAAATTATTGTATGCTACATAAATATAAAATACAATTGGAGTCATATACAAATAAGATACCTGAAAATCACGCAATCTACAAGTTTAGGTAAAATAAAATAAATGAATTATGACAGCCATATATGATTATTATATGATAATTATTATTCCAATATGGTGCGTTGGAAGCTGGCATAATGTTAAGGTGTTTATCACACAAGCACAAGGTACAGGATTTGATCCTCCTCTTTTCTCACTGTCCTGGTCATTGTCCAGGTATATAACAGTCTGTAGATTTATTGTGTAGTACCTATGAATACTGTCACTGATGAATGCAAAGCAATATATATTCTAAATGTAATAAAATGTTTTTTCACATCCAAAGATAATCACTTATTAAAACCAAAGTGGCTTACCAAAGATGTGTATTACACATACATCTTTAATAGTAAATAACGAACAGTTAAAATAATTAAACAAACTATGTTGTCTTTCTTATAGTATCTTAATAAAAAATAGAGTGGCATTATTGTATCATATTAGAAAATGGAATAATGGATACATTTACCTACCTGATATACAATCATAACTGTGAAGCACCTAATCTTAAAGCAATAATGCAATGGTTAGATAATGAATATATGACAAAATGGAAAGAGTTACTTAATTATCTTTGTGCTAACTAAACATTTAAATTAACCTTATGGTTCTTAAATAATTATCATTTACATTACGATTATATAATTCTATTAATAAAACAGCACTTTTTTAAACTTATCTGTAAATCTGCTGCTTTAAAATAGTTTTTCAACATATTTTCTATATTATTTTGATATATTTTAAATACATTTTCAGATAAAGATATAATGAAAAGACAGAAAGCAAATAATTGTACTTATTTAAGTGGTTCAAGGAAACAACATTACTATCAAGAAATAAAATAGTTCACAAATATAGTTTAGATCCCGAAGATTGGTTAATGACACTTTGTTAGCCAATATTTAAATAAAATGCAAAGATTCTCCAGATTTACTAAAGTAAAAAAACTTCTTCAACATCAATATATTGGACTTATATAAAATAGTTTTAACATCTAGAATCATAATAATATGTTCTAAAACAAACTACCAAACTTTTCAGAAAAAGAAAAACAAAACATAATTTTAGAATCAGCTATCAAAAACTACTTCTTATTTGTTTTGAAAAGTCTTTACATAGAAGTTTTAGAACAGAATAGGAAAGATAAAAAAATCAGGTGAAATTGTACATTGGAGGTGTAATAAGGGAATCAAAGCAGATTGAGAACATACATTCTATTATTGTGATCTGGTTAAAGAATCTTTGTGTAACTTTCAATCCTTAGCCTAACCTCTCTGGCCAGATAAACTCAAGATAACCAGGCATTTAATATTATTTTGTGATCTTCCCCTTGGATGTATTAACAGAGACCAGTATCCACTGTTATGGTGTCTATTTGCTATGGCAAGAAAAAAAATCAATACCTCCATCTTTTTTCACATACTCAAAAGAGTATGAAAGAGGAAATCCAGTATATTAGATGAAGAAAGGCACATTTATTTATTACAAATATTATAATAAGTTATCATTATTATTAGATAAATATGTTCATAGGTATGTAATAGGCTACTGATTCATTAGGATCTTCCAAAGTCCAACCAAGATTTTTGGAAACACTTGTATACAAATAACCCAGAGCCTTTTCATTTTAGGTATGAATAACCCAGAGCAGGGCAGACATTCACGTTACCCCTATCCATAAAGGACAATGGTGCTTAACCAATGGTGAACTTGTGGTTTCCCATCCATTTATCCAGATTACTTTTGAAAAGAGTATGAGAAATACTTTGTTTATGTGGACAGAGAGATGATTCCAAAGAAGTGATACTCTTTGTGATGCATATTTATCTCTACAATATGTTCTATTTATGTTGTTATGTTGCACAAGAGATTAAGATCTCTTGAGTTAATGATTATGCCATTATTAGACTTGTAGATGTGCAGTAGGTCTGAAAAGATGGGGTCAACTGAGGCTTTGTAAGTGAGGCAAGGATCACCCCTCAGTAACTTGTAATATACCAAGAAGAGAGATAGGGCTTTGAGATGGTCAGTATAGCTTTTATGGTTTGGGCTCTTACCTTTCTTGATAAGAAACTGCTATGGTCATTTCAGTGGTGAGAGACAGGTTGACATACGAGATCAGGCAGGAGGCCCTGTGGACTATGATGTTTGCAGATGACATTGTGATCTGTAGTGAGAGTAGGGAACAGGTGAAGGAGACACTGGAGAGGTGGAGATATGCTCTAGAGAAAAGAGGAATGAAGGTCAGCAGGACTAAGACAGAATATATGTGTGTGAATGAGAGGGAGGATAGAGGAATGGTGAGGATGCAAGGAGTAGAGGAGGTGAAGGTGGATGAGTTTAAATACTTGGGGTCAATAGTTCAGAGTAACGGTGAGTGTCGAAGGGAGGTGAAGAAGAGAGTACAGGCAGGATGGAGTGGGTGGAGAAGAGTGTCAGGAGTGATTTGTGACAGAGTACCAGTAAGAGTGAAAGGGAAGGTCTACAAGAGGGTAGTGAGACCAGCTATGTTATATGGGTTGGAGACAGTGGCATTGACAAAAAGGTAGGAGTCAGAGCTGGACGTGGCGGAGTTAAAGATGTTAAGATTTGCACTGGGTGTGATGAGGGTGGACAGGATTAGGAATAAATATATTAGAGGGTCAGACCAGGTTGGAAGGTTTGGAGACAAAGCCAGAGAGGCCAGAGACATGGGCTGAGGAGGGATACAGAGTATATTGGGAAAAAGATGTTAAGAATAAAGCTGCCAGGTAACAGGAAAAGAGGAAGGCCTGAGATAAGGTTTATGGGTGTGGTGAGAGAGGACATGCAGGTGGTTGGTGTGACAGAGCAAGATGCAGAGGACAGAAAGAAATGGAAACAGATGATCCGCTGTGGTGACCCCTAATGGGAGCAGCCAAAAGAAGAAGAAGATTCCTGAAAAAACTCTAATGAGATAACGTGTCTAAGGTATTTACCACACAGGCAGGGGGTACTAGGTTTGATTCTCACAAAAGGGAAATTGTCTAGGCTTAAAAGTGGTCCACAAGTGTAGTTAGCCTAGTACTTACCTATGAACCTGTAAGTATACATGATATTCCTGAAAAAAAATGCAGGCAAGTAATATGACAAGTAACATAACTAAGATATTTACCTCACAGACACAAGGTACTGGGTTTGATTCTCATGACACCTATGAGCTTATAGATTTATATTATATTCCTGAAAAGAAGTAAGGAAGTAACATGACATTCTTATTAATACATTCAACAATGAATGTATAAGCAAGCAATAACGCCCGACAGGGTGTGTGTTAATGTGTATTTATTGCCTGCCCAGGGATACTGTGGCATCGGGCCTTTACACCCCTGGAAGGACATTATTTATGCATTAACACACAACATGGATGGTATTATTGTGCTTAGAGAATGGGCTCTCTGTAAAACTGTTGCATTTTACTTACGTATTTATATTTCTTTTATTACTATATTATTTTTTTAGAGAATGGGCAAGCTGTAGATCAACACCCTGATTGGAAAATGAACGTTCTCCAGCAGGGTATTAATGTACAATTAATGCCTGCTGACAAATGAGTCTGCTGCAGCATGGTAGCATATCAAGCTGCCGTGGAGCTAGGACTGCAAAAAAAAAAAAAAAAACTAACGGACGTCATTATTTCTTTGCTCACTAAGCAGCAGTTCTACTCTTTAGCGAGCATAAAATATAAAACAATAAAACAAAAACAAAAAAGAGAGACACTGTTTGTGTGTGTGTGTGCTCATGTGTGTGTGTGTGTGTGTGGGTTCATATGAATCCGTCGACATGTTAAAGATCAACATTCACATCATCGACTCCAAATAACCGAATAGTGAAATAACCGAAATTTCACATTACCGACAGTGACATCTCCGACAAATACGCACTGACGAATGTAATGCTCCCAAGAGCTTCAAAAAACTCCTTCCCGTACTCAACCATGTTTAACATGTATATGTAAAAGAAAACCCTGTAGCAGTAATATATCTTCAATAAAATCCCCAGGTTGTCAGCAAATTGAAACGTAGTCTACTAGGTGAACAGTCGCGTTACTAACACCGTTTGCCTTTCATAGTACGTTGCAATAACATATTTGTTCCATGCAGAGAGCATATCGCTATAACTAACGTGACTATTTATCCAGTGTAATTACTTTACATTTCCTAAGTAACTGGACGTGTTTATTCACGATTTACTAATTTAACATAGTTTTATTTTGTACGTATGCACTTTGCTTTCTGTGGCTTTAAATAGTACAAAGTCACTTGTAGTACCGAAAGCAAAGTGCATAAGCATAAAATAAAACTATGTTCATGCTCCCAGTCTATCATTTCTCCCAGTTCATGCTCCCAGTCTATCATTTCTCCCAGTTCATGCTCCCATTCTATCATTTCTCCCAGTTCATGCTCCCATTCTATCATTTCTCCCAGTTCATGCTCCCATTCTATCATTTCTCCCAGTTCATGCTCCCATTCTATCATTTCTCCCAGTTCATGCTCCCATTCTATCATTTCTCCCAGTTCATGCTCCCATTATCGTTTTTGTTACCAGAAAAGCAGAGAAAAGAAGAAAATGTTTTAATAATCAAGGTAACCAAATAACATGGTCAAACAAATGCATATGTTACTATTAAATGTAGGTTCAACTGTCATAGGTTATATGTTTGGTGATACAAGCTCAAGGTCTATTGTTCACAGAGGAGTTTGATAAGCTGGATCTCACGTTTATTTCTGAAGGGTTAAATTGATGGGCTGAGTTTAAAGGTGGTGGGGTGGGATGTGCTTATTCCATAGGCATGGAAGTCTTTGAGATACAAAGTTGTTGTTTTCCATGATACAGTTGATATTGTTTTTATTGTGACTGTGTACTTTTACATTTGGTTCACCATGGAGGATATTCTAAGCAAATGATTACAGAGTTTAAGAGAACCTTTAATACCCTGCATATCAGACATATGTCTTCTCTAAGAAGGCAAGACAATACAAAGACGAAAGTGAGTCACTGGAGTATGTTACTATTACACAAGCCTCACAACCCTTTAATTGTGCTCGTGGAGAATATTTGTATCTCCAGTTGTACCAGATGGCCGGAGTAGATTACAGAACAGGATACAATATTCTACAACTGTTCAGATAAAAGATGGTTAAAGGTGGACAATTGCTTCCCTGCATGAATATCACCTCCATGGAGAATGACATGAGCAACTCCATGCACTTTGCAGACAGTAGGACTATACGGGTATCAGATCAACGGACATTTACAAGGACTCCAAGGTGTTTAATTGTTTTAACTTTTAGTTGTTCGCCATCAGTAGTCTATAAAGCTGAAGAGAAGGTGGTGCCAAATGCTAGTATGCTACATTTCTGACACTGAAAGCAAAGTAACTTCTATACTGCTTGCATGAAGTATTAAGTGTTATTTGAGGGGAGTTGATGCCAGTGGGGTTAAGCACAATGTTCCAAAAATTGCAGTCATCTGCATATTTGGTGAATCAGACAATGGAGTAATTTTTGACATCTGAGAAAAACATGTCAAAAACGCACGGCCCTCAGATGGAGCCTTGAAAAACTCCATTGGTGACAGGATTTGGTAAATATATCAATCTTTCTAGTCTTAACTGTAATGTATGACCATTTAGCCAGTTGTGTACCAAGTTATTATGGCTTCATTTGCCTTTAGACCCCAATTTTTATGTATGATTCCTTTATAAGATATAATGCTAAACACCTCAGACAATTGAGGTAAGCTGCGTGGGTAAATAAACCTTCAACTAGGGTGGCAGTTATACTCTCAAAAAAAAAAAAAAAAAAATATATATATATATATATATATATATATATATATATAATATATATATAAATAAAGAGAGATTATTAAGCATGCAAGATCCACCTTTAACAAAGGTAATCTGGTTTAAATCAAGGAGAACATTTTCTGTGTCTCTGTGAATATGTTTTCTCCACCACTTTAAACAATATACTTGTGAGGCTGACATATCTGTACTTACTGAGATCTGCTTAAGGGTCTCCTTTGCATATTGGGGCAATAGCCTGCTTCCAGATGCTATGGACATGTCTGGATTTTAATGCCTTATTTACAATGTGCACAACTTGGTATACTAGGATATTTCTGACTACCTAATTTGGGCTTCCTGCTATCTCATCTTGTCCATTGGAACTGGTGATTTTGACCTATTAAGGGCAATAGTGAGCATTTTGGAAGTAATTTCATATGGGATCATATTGTAAGAAGAAAGAGTAGATGATGTTCCCTTTGTGGCTTGACATTTGCTCCAAATCTCTATACTAAGGTGTTATGCATATCCACTGGTTATGTGATAACATTTTATAATAGCACACTACATTCTTGTGTCTTCCCTTTATTTTTCAGATATACTTGAAGAAGGTCTTATTACTGTCGGGCATCTTTATAGCAGCTTTTACCTCAATTTTAAATTTAGCTTTTATTGAGTACTTTTTAGCTGGCACTGTCATCCTTTTTCTTTCACACAGGAATTTTCAGAAATTTGGGAATGTATGTAATATTTAAATGAGGAATGCATCTACTAATTGGTTACTGATCACATTTCTCACTTTCAGATTCAGTTGCTTTCGAAAACAAGAGTTATGGTATTAACAGACCTTAATTGTGGCTAAGAGTACTACAAAACAGGTGAATAACATTAAAGGAAATTGCTTCAACCATAAAAAGGACCTTGGTCTGAAAAAATGATCACTCAACCAATCCAGATTTCCCAAAACAGATCCATTAACATGTCTAAAAGCTGACATTACTATGCAATACATGTACACAGAGGGCTGCAGGAGGCCTAGGAGAATGACAACATACAGTAATGATAAAGTGCAGAAATAATCTCTGCACTTAATAAGTCATTATCTGAATTACTGTATACACATCTGATGGCCCACCTCCTCCAAGATATTAAAACAACTAAAATAATGCAGAAGAAATAGTTAAATAGTGCATAATCTGTAGCTGACATCAACATACAACTACAGAAAAGAGTCAATGAGTGATGCAGCTGAAAGTTAAATTACTTAAAGGGAATCAAAAAGGTAAAGTGGGGAATGCCTTTTTGGGAAAAAAGTGCAAGATCAAAAGAAGAGATAAAATGTGAATCTGACAGAGTAAGGAAACAGGACCACAGCCAAGGTGTTAGTTTAAACTGAGTGAGGGTGTGTTAGACACTATTAATGAATGACTGAGAAGAATATCCAGGTACCCCTGCTCCATGTGCAGCAGACTTTATCACAGCTTGCATAAACTTGAAGAAACAATAACACCATATCAAAATCATTTTTCCCGTCAGTACAAAATTAAACTGAAAACTAAGAGAAGCAATGAGAAGTTAAAAGATGGCGCATGGAGAAAGTAAGCTGTTCCAGAATCGCGTCTGCAATTTAAAACATCTGTAAGCAAAAATGGATTGCGGATGCCAGAAAAATGAAGGATATATTCTTTGTTGACAAACTGTTCAGCCGGACAACTTTCAAAGAATGTCAGGAACTATAAGAACTGAATTCAGGATGACCATCAGCTGATCTCTATGTCTACAATGATGCAGAGAAGAGAAACTGGACGTAATTGAAATGCTTAGAGCTTGAAAGGAAGCATTGAAACTCTCTATACAGCAAAACTATTAGTTAAGAGAGGGAAGAAAAATCTGCTGCAGAACCCCGACTCCCATAAGTTCAGGAAGAATTTGCACCACATTTATAGCCGAACTGTGACTTTTACAGATTGCAAAATGGTACAAATTTAACGCTGCACACTGCCTACACTGGGCATAAATTAGATGTCCTCATGCTAAGTGCTGACATGAAAAAGTATGCCTTCTCATGATTTTCATACTGAAAAAACTACCATGTTTGCAAAATTAATAATTATTTCAAACAAGCAATGCTTCTCCTATTTGCCAGTGCCTTTAATTAACATATGCAATTCCAAGTTGTTTTTTTTTTCATTCACTTTATAGTTACATATTCTTTTATTATGCATATCCCTTCCCATTAAACAATCACTCCTCCCTCTGCACTTCTCTTTCCTTCTTGCACTTTTCTCCTTCTTCCTCCTGTCTTCTTATCCGTTTGCTCCCATTACTTGCATCTCTTACTATCTCTTCATCTCTGCATACCCACACTTTATGGAGATCATGCTGTGTGTGTGTGTGTGTGTGTGTGTGTGTGTGTGTGTGTGTGTGTGTGTGTGTGTGTGTGTGTGTGTGTGTGTGTGTATATATATATATATATATATATATATATATATATATATATATATATATATATATATATATATATATATATATATATATATATATATATATATATATATATATATATATATATATATATATATATATATATATATATATATATATATATATATGTGTGTGTGTGTGTGTGTGTGTGTGTGTGGGTCCTGTGTTTTGTCGAATGATTTTTCTTGGACAAATGCAGGGGTTATGGTTTAATATCAACAGTACAGATAACTAAACAGTGGAAATGTTGATGGTGTGCAATGTCAGGACAGGTAAGTGGGGTTGTGAGGGGAGAGAATGTGCTTGTATATATGAGTTAGGGTTAGGGTCGGGGATGAGAGAAGTACAGGTGTTGTATGTTTGTGTCTGAGTTTGTATATTTTAGGGTTGGGGAAAGATACAGCGTTGTTTGCATGTGTTTCTGAATGTTTGTGTAGTGGCAGTGTTACGGGAAAGTTTCTATGAAGGTAAGGTATAAAGTTAGGATTGAGGGAAGGGGCAGCATTAGAGTTAGAGTTAACACCCATTACTAAAGGGTGCAGGGGAGGGTGAAGCCATACTTATTCAGGTTCATAGGTTCATAGGTGTGTACTAGGCTTATGGCTCAGGAGCCTTTACAAGCCTAGCCCATAGGATTACCCTGGCATTGTACCACCCAACTTTAGTTCCCAGTGCCTCTGTTGAGTAGAGCCACTGGAGTGATCCCCGGGATGAATTTTCTATTTCCCATCCACTCATCAAGATTTCTCTTGAAGAGGGTCAGTGAGGTGCTCTGTTTGATATGTAAGGGAAGTCTATTCCATAGTCATACCTCTCAAGTGTACCTCATTACGAGGAACGTACCTCATTTGGGGTCTTAAAAAGTTCATGTTCCTCAAAATTCCTCAAAGTTCCACATTGAAAGAGTCTGTCACGCATTCAGTGTTAGGAATTTTTTAAGTGAAATCCATGGTAAATTGAAATTAATCATATTAATTCATTAAAGGATATTCTTTATAAGTAAAACCAGCATATTTTAACCGTCCTGTGACCTTCCTAGTTGAAGTTGTTAGTAAGCCATTAGTATGTGTTCCACATTTTGCCCATTTGTTCCACATTATGAAGGCGAGTGTTCCTCATTTTGGCGATGAAAGGTTGAGAGCCATTAGCATGGTCAGTCTCTGCATTATGCACCTGTCCCTTCAGCATGTTCTGTTGATTGTGGTAATGAGGTTGAGGTCTCTGGACCATATGGTGCGGAGGGATTGGGATTTCTTTAGATGCAGCATTTCTAACACAGCTGGATTAGACATGACTTTGTAAGTCAAGCAAAGATCACCTCTAAGCAGGTGATATGAGACAGAGAATAGTTGGAGTTTTTTTAGTCTGGCCATATAGGACAAATGTTTAAGGCCTAGGATCCTCTTTGTGAGGTATTTTTGCGGCCTCTCCAGTTGTTGCAGGTGTTTAGTGAGGTACATGCCAAATGGGGCATTGTACTCGATGATTGGCCTAAAGAGGGAAGAGTAGAGGGTGACAATGACCTCTTTCTTCCTGGATGCAAAACCCTTAGTAATAAGATGTGCCACATAGAAGGACATTCTGACCACAGTGGTAATGCAGTGGTCAAAAGAGAGGCTGCTGTCAACCTGTGTTCCCAGATCTCTTATAATGCCTTCTTTGTTCAGTGGACTACCATCGATGTGGGAATTCATGGGAACTGGATTTTTCCCAAAAGGGATGACGACACATTTTTTGGCATTGAGCTTAAGGCCATGGTTCTGACATCAGTCGCTGGTCTCAGTGAGGCCTTTCTGTAGGATGTCAACATCACTCAGGGAGATAATAATAGCTCCCAACTTGCAATCATCTGCAAACTTTGTCAGCCAGAGTCCCTTTGTATTGGCCTGGACTTCATGGACTTCAGAGAAGTAGATACCAAACTTGAGAGGACCCAGGACCGAACCCTATGGGACTCCACTCATGACTGGTTGGCTGTCTGACTTGGAGGCAGCTGTTTTCACACTGTGGGTTCTACCTGTGAGCAAGTTTGTAACCCACCTAGTGATATTGGGGTTGATGCCTAGCTTAGTGAGTTTTTCTATGATTCTTGAGTGAGGAATGGGATCAAAGGCCTTGACTAGATCAAGGTAGGCTGTATGAACCACCTTGCCTAAATCCACAGCTCTGGTGACTGACTCAAAGAAGTTGACCAACTTGAGCAGGCGTGATCTACCCTTCACAAAACCAAACTGTGTGAGATCCAGAATTTGGAGATTCCCTCTATCCTTGTTTATTAGGTACATGATGATGCGTTCCATAGCTTTGCATATCAGACTAGTCAGGCTAATGGGGCAATAGTTCCCAGGGTCTGTAGTCGCTCCTCCTTTGTGGAGAGGGATGACTGTAGCAGTCTGCCATTTGGTAGGGACAAAGCCTGAGGTGAGGCTGTTATTGAACAGGGCACACAGGTGAGGTGCCAGTTCACTCTGTAGTTCATGTAGAACACAGCCAGGGATATTGTCAGATCCCATAGAAACTGTATTCTTGGCCTTGGACAGTGCTATTTTAACCTGTGCAGCAGTAATATCGGGTGCCTAGCAATCTACTGGTATTGTGACTGGTCCCTTGGGAGAGAGGGGTAAAGTTGGCACTGAATCTGTCGGCCAGTATATTGGCAATATCTGTTGACTCAGTATAGGAGGTACCATTGTGCAGTAGCTCAGAGCAAATCTGGGTACTGCTGTGGAGATTCTTTACATAACTATAGAAGGCATTGTGGTTTTCTTTACTATCTGCTGCAATTTTGTTTTCATAGCTAGCTTTAGAGGATTTGATGATGGATCTCAACTTTTTGTTGAGGCTGATAATGGAGTTTTTCCAGTCTTGGGACATTACATTATTCCGCATCAGTTTCCTGCTTCTGTTGTAGAGTTTGTTTATGGCAGGGGACCACCAGATTGGCTTCCTTTTTTTGGAGGAGAGCATCTTGGTTCTGTTGGATATGGCGAGATCCATGCATTTGTGTACATGTTCGTACAGTGCACTGGTGTATGATTTGGCGGTCATACAACTGATCTCCATTTGCATGGGTGCTGTGAAGTTAGCCACCTCTGTTTATAGGAGCCCAAAGTTAGCTTTGGAGAAGTTTTTCATGGTGGTTACCTTTGTGGGGGGAGGTGGGAGGGATGTGGATTTCCAAGGTGATTAGTTTGTGGTTGGATCGAACCAGGGTGGAGTTGACTATTGGTGTAGAGCAACAGTCACCCATGTTAGTAATGACCAGGTCAAGAATGCTGCTACCTCTAGTGGGGATAAGAATGAGCTGGTCCAGGGTATTGGAATTAATGAATTCCAGGAAACATTGGGCAACTGTATTAGTGCATGAGTAGTTTCCCAGTTAATGGAGGGGTAGTTGAAGTCGCCCAGTATGAGATTGTTAGGTTGGAACCTAATATTCTCCAGGGTGCATAGTAACATGGAGTGTGAGTCTTGGGACATGGTTGGGAACCTATAGCAGGCTATGACCTGAATTTGGTGTCTTACACAATATTAGCTGCACCTGAAGTGTCTCAGATGAGTTATGTTGGATTACTAGTCTGGAGGTGTGCACATCCTTTATGAACATGGAAACACCACCACCTTTGGAGCTTTGGTCCAAGTTCATGTTCTTGAATTTTATGTGTTTTGTTTTACATTTGAACATTTCTCCTTGGGTGTCAACTGATAATAGGTTCTTCCCAGTTAAAAGTTCAATGTTATTAAATGTAAAACAGTTAAATAAATAATGAATACATTAAACAAATAAATAATCAAACAAATACACTTACTGCAATAATCATTAAACAGTTGGAGGTCTGCATTTAAGAGTTCTGGTGAACTACTCATATATCTCCTTATTCCAGTTAGGGATAACCACAGCAGAACAACACTCCACAGAACAATTGGCAGTGGAGTTTTACAGTGTCAAGTTGCCAGCCCAGCAGCCAACCTTCCACAGAAGGCACACACACACACACACACACACTCACACCTAGGGCCAATTTAGAGTGTCCAATCCACCTACAACATGTCTTTGAAGGAAATCAGAGCACCCAGTGGAAACCCACACAACCATAGGGAGGACATGCAGACTCCACACAGAAGGCACCCCAGCTGAGAATTGAACCAGAGAACCTCTTGTTGTGAGGTGGTAACGCTAACCGCTGCACCACCATGGCCACCCAGTTCGGGTGAACTACTGATACCATTATAAAGGCTTACTATAAATCAATGAGAACTAATACTTACGAAGCACTGCTGCATCTACAAGAAAGCCACATGGGTTTTCAAAGGTATCAAACATAGATTATAAAGGCAAAGAGCAGCTTAAAACAGATGCAAAACATGTCGCAGTGTCCATTTAGTCATTTCAAATGATGGTACTTTTGTTACTTTTGCCAAAGATTGCAGTAGCTTCACAGTACAAACTATACTGCATAATATAAAACTGTTGTATACATAAGATCATGTATTGGGTAATATAATTGAATATAATGAAGAATTTACTGGGGGATCCAAAACTCATGAGTGGTATATACTTTCAACAACAGCATGGACAAATGAATTAATGGTTACAGTAAAACAGTAAACATTGGATTTAGTGCATTACAATATTGTTTAATGACCAGACAGTATGATGCTAAATAACAAAACATATGGCTTATCATAAATATAATAAATTAAATAATTAATTAATTTATAATAACAATGATAACTTATTAAACTCCCTTTCAAATGCAATAAATACTCCCAAATAAATATGTTACTAATTATTACTGTATTTAACTTTTTCCACAAAATGTGATAGTTCTGTTTCTTATTAAATATATGGAACTATAACATAATACTCTATAAATACTAGCAATAAATATCTAATTCAGCTGCACAAAAGATGCCTGTGCTTGTTTGCAATATGCGGTACTTCTGTTTGTAATATACACTTTAGTTGTCTACATTACTGTAGTGTAGAAGGTTGTACAACTACTATTGAACTAAAATGTTCACAATCTTCAGACTGATGCCTGACATTTTAACAGTTTTGAGCATAACAAACAGCTCTTATGGTATTCTCCTTGAAGGTATTAAAATTTCTAAGAATAAAATGGATGATTAGTTTCTGTAGCCATTCCTGACTGGAAGAGAGAGTTTTAGTTTGTTCTTCATTCTTGTCTATTTCCTTGACATCGGGAGCATATTTTAGCTGCAAAATATGAAAATTGCAAAGTGTTTAGAAGGTGCATATGAAGCTAAATTGTTACAGCTCTTAACCTCTAGATGATAAGTGAAATCTGGGCAGGCAATATTTTGATTGCAAATGTTTTAATGCAGGCAAGTGCTGGTGAACACCAAGCTTATTTTATTCATGGGCTTCATAAAGTCACTGTTGTGATGGTTACCTTGTATGGATTACAGATGCCACAGTTTTATATTGCTTAAGGATATGTGTCTAATTAATGGCCTCATACAATGATTGCGGCTATTATACTAAAAGTTTCAAAGTATGTTTTTGATTTTCCCTGACTTAGGATACATTAAGTAACTACAGAACAGAATACATTAAAAAAAAACATTTTGAATTATATGATAAGTAATAACACAAAAAAGTTTTATTGAATGCTTAGAAGCCTGTATTATGTTTCCTGCATACTTAGCATGAAGGAATTATTCAGTAACACTGAGAAATTGGGCAATAAAATTACAACGACTGATTTCCCTTTGTGCTGTTCTTAAACATGTTTATAGTGTTCTGCTACAACTGGCTGAAAGTAATGTCGAATAAATGACAAGGTTCTCAAACATGATATCATTTTTATGAGATGGTACACAGAATGCTACCACATGGCATGATGGTACAGTTATGACAGCAAGGTGCTTACCCACCTCAGGGTACTTATGTGGCATTATGCAAAGAGAGCCATTTATACTGGCCTTTCATGAAGACAGGAAAAAGGGTACTCATGTCAGTTAAAATACACACACACAAACTCACACATATCTATATACATGTATATATATTTTGTGCACACATGCATAGTAACCATTCAATGTATCAAGCATACCTCTCAACATCGTAGAGCAAGAAATCTGGACAAAGGCATAAATAATAGGGGAACAAAGGCCCAAAAATAGGGACACTTTTAAACATTACTCTTGCAAACTTAGAAAGTTGATAAAGTTTTGCATTATAAAAGTAAAAAGTTATTCCTGGAATCCGACAAATGAAAACCAATACCAGCAAACGAAGTAGCAGCAATTAATTCCAGGAAGGACTGGATTCATGCACAAAACAGTACTCTTTATTTAGACCACAAACGACATAGGTTAAGCGCTTTCATCCATGTAAAAAGACTTCTTCAGAACATAGTACATAAAATCTCACTCCCTTATATATTTGAAAAACCCGCCTTTTACAGTAATCATTCAATTAGCAACTTGATTGGCATTAACTAATTGAAAACCTCTCATTCATATCAGGCTTAATGCATAGAAAAACCAGTTTGAAATATCTATGGATGTATAAAAAATCTGTAAATACATAAAAAAATTCAACATGAATATCACATTTTGACTCATATCTATGTGTCTTAAAACAATATATTGAATATATAAAAATACTAATACAATATATTAAACATACATCTTTTGCTTTGCAGAATTATATGCATTTATAACATTAAAACATGAAAAATTGCAAGACTGATGTTGTTATATATATTATAAATATCTATGTATATTGAAAGACTAAAAGTACTGCACTCATACAAACAATACTAACATGTATTGTATAAAAAATATAAAAACTAATTAACAATATTAATAACAGTGTGAAATATCTGATTGGACAGAATATATACATATATTGTATTATACTCTAACTAAAGGTTTAGTAGGAATCACTTCATTAAGTCCGGGGGATATAGCTGCATTGAGTCTTATCTGCCACTTGATTTCCTTTTCACTCACTACTGCCTTAATGTTTCCCCCTCTAGGGTTAGGTGATACCACTTCCAAGATGGCAAATTTAAAGCCAGTGCAATCTAAGCTATTTACCAAATGACGAGACAGAGCATTATTAGTATCATGTTTTCTGATACAATACATATGGTCATAAATTCTGTTTTTCAAACAGCGATCGGTCTTCCCTACATAGTAATTCAAACATGTGTCACATATTGCTAGGTAAATTAAATGCTGGGTCTGACAATTTCCATGACAAAATCTCACCTTGCTTCTGATGTTATTACTCAAGGTGATAGTGGGTTCTTCAAATATGTAGCTGCAATAATTGCAGTGCCCACATTTCTTAGTACCCACTTTGTATATCTTCCCTTTCCTCTGGTAACTGGATTTAACTTCAGTTATTTTCTTTAGATTATTCCCTGTTTTGAATACAAATTGGGGTCTATGAGGTATTTTGTCCTTTATAGTAATATCACTTGTCAATATGTTCCAATTGGACATAATAATGTCCTTAACTTCCTTCGTATGCTTACCATATTTTAATATACAGGCTTTGGTATAATTATCATTCCTAACGCCATTGTTGATGTTGATATTATTATTTCCCTCATTAGTATTCTGAAGTCCAATACCCAAGAGTGGCGGGTACTTCCTGCCCCATTCATGTGATACATAAGAAATTACATCTTTGATCATACCAGAAGGGTATCCCTTGTCCATAAATAAACTGCCAATGTATGATAATTCTTTCAACATACATTCCTGAACTGATGTCATTCTGGCAGCTCTAATGCACTGACCCTTTATTATACTACGTTTGGTTAAATAGGAATGGGCACTGTCAAGTTTTGCATTAGCATGAATTTTCTGAAGGGTATGAAGTCTGAAATTTAAATGTCTGTCTTTATTTTCTGACTTCAACCCTCAGTGATTTGACAATGATTTGGGAGAAAAACAGTTTTATGAGAAACAGATCAAAAATCTGTACAGTTGAGAGGTATGTTAAGTGCACAGCTTATCAACAGGTACGGATTGTGTCACTACCCATCAAATTCATAGTTAATTATAGTTAATTTCTTTTTGGTAAAGTTAGCTGTTATTTACTTAAAGATAACATGTTTTTGCTTTCCCTGTGGTTCAGTTGTGGGGCAGTGGAGTTAATTTATAAAAGTAAGGGGTTATGGGACAACCTCCCCCCTTATATAAACTACTTGTTTCACTTCTTCCCAATGGGAAGACAGGAGAAATAAAATGCTATAATATTCAAAGATTGCATTTATTGCTTGTCTGTTTTGGCAATCATCTGTGATATGAAGATTAGGCAGTAAAGCTGTGGATTTCTGACAAGAAAAGATCAATGAAGACAGTGTACATGGTTGTGTAAACTGACCTAAACAAATATACACATACACACACACACACACACACACACACACACACACACACACACACACACACACACACACACACACTTGTGTGTGTGTGTGTGTGTGTGTGTGTGTGTGTGTGTGTGTGTATATATATATATATATATATATATATATATAAATATATATATATATATATATATATATATATATATATATATAAAAGTTCATATGGTCAAGAAACGCCAAACTGTTTGTACTGAGGTTGCGGTACCTTGATATTGGGGAATTTGTCCTTTTTCTCACTGCAGCACAATCTTAGAGTTGGTATATATAATTTGCAGGTGACACAGTTTTTGCTGTTTTTGTACTTCCTGACATTTCAAAACATCAGTGGTATGATCTCCACCATATGAAGTTTGGCATTCTGAAATCGTAGTGTTGCAAAGTATCTCCCTCTCTCTCTCTCTCTCTATATATATATATATATATTTACACATATATATGTACGTGTATGTGTGTGTGTGCATGCTACATGTGCTTATATACAGAACTACAACCTGTGTATATAATTATTCATGGATTTTCCCTGGAGAAACAGATATTCTGTAGATGTTTGCTCTCAATTACTTCAGCAAATATAACTCAATGAATCAGAAGAAAATGAAACATCAAATAAGTGTAGAGTAATTTGTGAATGCAGTCATTCACCTAAACAATAAAATCTGCACGTAGCAGAAACTAGTTTGAGGGTTTTTTTTATTTAGGAAAAGAAAAAATAAGATGGAAGATCCTGAAAGAGGCATGCCATGTACCAGTGATAGCTTTTCCAGAGGATGCATGCAGAAAAACAAAACACTTAAAATATAGTAAAATCAAGATCACTGACTTTCCACTTCCTGGAAAAATACTGGGAAACAATCTGGCGTCTGAGTACTGGAAAAAGAGTGATATTTTTAAGGAATCTATCATTTTCTACCACGGTACTTATTCATCATAACTGGTATTTCTTCTTACATGTATCAGTTTGCTTAACTGACTGTTCTGTACTTAGAATTCATTTCAATTGTGCATATATTTAGATGCACTAAAAGCATAAAATAATAATGATCAGATGATTCTTAAAAACTGTAGACATATTCCCCACATTTCATATCATAAAAAAGAAATTTAATTTTTTAAGAACTATAAATCAGTGTCCCTGACTAAATTATATTGGTCTCATTTACAATCCATTGAGGTAGGTAAACAGAAAGCAGCAAATATACATTTTCTAATGTGACCAAAGGAGCAGAAACAAAGGAGTAGTTAGTGAAAGCTGGCACAGCAGCATACATATAGCCACGTTATACAACTACCCCCCATTAATATTCAAAAACGTGTACGCTGATTGGCAGCATGCACATTGTAAATCTGAGTTATAGTAATGGAAAAAGGTCACTTCGCCCGGACTTTTTCCATTACTATAACTATTTTTACAGCAACAGAGAGCACAAGATCTCCCTTGCTTCACACTGTCTGATTCTCCGTTGCTTTTTAAAGCCGTCTCGCTATGTTAAACTCTTTAAGATAGCCGAGTTTTGTTAAATGGGTTTAACATGTTAAACCCATTTAACATAACAAAACAGTTTGTATAAAGCAACGGAGATCTTGCTTTCTCCATTGCTTTTGCCCACAGCTCTGATGTACTGCATGGGCATACGCATGCGCAGTACATCAGAACTGCAGCAGAATACCAGACAGCTGCGGAAGGGCAGCAAGGAGGCATTATACAATGCCATTATTTAAGAAAAGTAATTTTTTTTTTTCTTAAATAATGTCATTGTATAATAGCAATAACCCACTTCTGGGTGTGGGTAATGCTGGATTTACCCACGGTTGGCTTTGTTTGGCCACTCGGACTTCGCCCTCATGACCAAACCACACCAACCGTGGGTAAATCCAGCATTACCTACACCCAGGCATTGGTTATTGCTATAATAATCAATGAATGCACCCTTCAGCTAAAATAAATCAGTGCACTAAAGTAAATGTAATACATGTATTTATTTTTGAACATTTTTATGTGCTGAGTTAAAAACATCAGCCCTGAACATTGTTTGGAGTTATATCTACAAACCCAGTTTATATACTAGAACACAATGTGCTGAGATTGAAGAAAAAATCCAGAGAGAGAGAGAGAGAGAGTCTGAATGCGATTACCAATACCTCATTACTGATAGGCTGTGTTATAAACTTCTTTCAGAAAGAAAATCAATGTGCTATTAGTGCATGAGTTTATCAGCTACTAGTAGAAATGCTAAAGAAAAGTGATGTTGTTGTAGCCCGTAGATAACTAGCAAAAGTAAATAAATTAAATGGTGTATAACTGAATTAATGATTATGATCTGAGTTTATAAGTGATGCAGTGTGACAGCAAAAGGTTAATTTATGTTATGTTTAGTTACTGTTACAGTTTTTTGTGAAATGGCTTCTGAATGATTTCTGCAACTTCAGTTATGAATAGCAAAACTATAGCAAGACATTGACAAACAGTAATAAAACTACAAGTGAAGTGCAAAATCACAGGCAGTGCAGGCACTGCAAAAGGCAGCAACTGAATGTCAGTTTTATTTTTCCAAACTCATTAAATTTGCTATAATAAAAATATATTTTACTGTGTTCTGCTGACAACATGAATTTAAAGCCTTGGTTATGCAATTGCACAAACATTAAAAAGTCCTAAATCATTGGTAAACATTTAATATTATTTTATGTGCTTCAAAATTTAAGATTTCAAGACTATACTATATAAACTATATAATACTTGGCTCCTAACAAGCTCATTTAGAAGAATTTGTTTTCAGAAAAAATAATACATTCACAGAAATCAATATACATACATTGTAGCTGGTAGTCAATTAGTTATCTAAGGAAGGACTCACCACCTCTTATTTAATAAACTGATTTACTGCAAATGGACTTTTCAATTAAATACTAGGTTGGCTGCTTAGAGGAAAATGTAATGTACTGTCTACTGACAGAAAAGAAAGTTTCTGATTGTATGTATGTTCATATTTATTTGTGAGTTACTGACTGCACCATCCCTCTGAGTCCTCTCCAATGGTGAAATGTCACTTTGGTCCAAGATGTAGCAAAACAGCTCTTAATTATATAAAGCAGCAGAATGCAAGGGGACATAGCCTCCCATCCCCAATGGGGCTGTAGAGTACACTGTCCCTTACAGGAATACTTTCTTTGCTTAATTATCAAAAGTATTATTCCTTAAAAACTACAACTTTTAGAAGGTTAGCTTTGCTGAAACGAGTGTTGGGGTAACTCACTTTAGTGGAATGATACACAACCATTTTAAATGCATGCTAATGGTAAACAAGGTTAATTTTATAATCTGTACAGCAAAAGAGCACATTTTAAGAGATTGCTTTTACAAATGCACATACACACACACACACACACACACACACACACACACACACACACACACACACACACACACTGCATGTATGTGTATGTGTCTGTGTGTAAAATAAAAGAGGAAATAATCTAAATAGATTGAAAAGCAAATTTTCAACATTTAAATATTTAGTCAAAACTTAGTCACAGAGCTGGGATATTAAATTCTCAGGCTTCATTTGACCAAGATTCAATACACTGAGGACTGGAGCTGCTCCACAGGACATCACTGTCATCCACTTCTGCCAGCAATGATGCCCTTTTGGGGGGCAATGTCCCCTTCTTTGAGTTGGCGTGAATGTGGAGTTGGTATGTGTGTGTGTGTGTATATATATATATATATATATATATATATATATATATATATATATATATATATGTATGTTTTGGGGTGTGGAGTGGCCTGCCCCCCAATTGGGGGTGGAGGGGGGCTTACTCATGTAAAAAAATAAATAAATAATTGAAAAGTGGTTGTAAGCCATTTTCTTTCAGGAAATGTGGTTCAGGGATTTTGATCCTCATCAGCACGAATATCATCCACTCATAATGGAAGCCAAAGAGTTGGTTGTATTACATTTTTCTCCGGATGTCCCATAACGACAAAATCCATAAGGTTAAATGGGAGTTACATGGGGCATAGCCAACCACACACACTGAAAATGTTTTATTATCTTGTCTCAAAAAGATATTTGAGCTTTTCTGAGTCCATTCTATGCAACGTGTTGCAATGAACTGCCCTAAATCCATGTATTACTCTATGTTTCCTGAAATATCTATCATATCACACTATTCCTTGCGATTTCTGTATGATGACATTATTTAATGTCAGCTATGTTTCCCTCTCACTTCATGTTGAGACTAGTATTTCTTCCACCAGTACTAGGGCAGTTTTACAATTTTTTTTTTTGGCTGGATAATACTTCTAGTAATCAACTAATCAACTAATTCAGCATTATTGCTGTCTTTTATATGTAAATCAGCACTTTATTTTAATGAAAGAAACCGCAATCCACAGAGAAAGTTACTCACCACCATCTTAATCACTTCAGCAAGATTCCAGGTAGCATGTTGTAAGTCCTTTGTTAGTTTCTCCTTGCCAGTAATGGCATTTTCAACAAAGTGCAGGTACGGAAGGTATACATACAGTCCACTAGCAATTTTCTGCAAGCATTTTTCCTGAAGATGAAAACAAATACAGTTTAGCTAATGATGTTAGAACAAGCTGTCTCCAGCAACATTATGTTGATATCATAAGAATGTTGTACACAAGTGCAAAATGTGCTCTAACCTTGTTGAAATTGGAAGCATAACATCCATCTTCTTTTGTAATTTTTGGAAGTTTCAGACCATTGTGCAGTATAATTACCATACTGTTGTCACAGACCAAATATGTGTCACAGAGCTGGAAAACATGGAAAATATTATAATGCATCTGTGCAAAGAAATTTGGGTTGCAAATTTTAGTATGTTAAGTGATGGCCACAAATGGTGGTGTCCTACCATCACGGCAGCCCATTCCCATTGTTCAGTTCAATACCTGGCATATACACTCTTTTCTTGTTATTCTGCATTTCACATCAGTCTCTTGCACATTAGGAATGGATAACATCTCTACGTATGTTAGGCCCTTATCCTTACTCTTTTGCTGTTTTGTCTGTGACTGACCTCAGTACAACAGAAATTCTTTTCACAAGTAATTTTGTTCACAAGAGTTTTGGGGGAAGACAAAAAAATAATGGGTGGGGGCAAACCTCCAACTTCAGGGAAACATTTTAAACATCACCCTTATAAACTTAGAATGCTGTTGGAATAACATGTTTTTGCATTTTCTGAAAAATATGAAGTCAGAAATTCAAATGTCTATTATTATTTAGTGGGCTCAGTCCTTAATGATTTTCCAGAAAAACACAAATTTTATGAAGAACAGACCAAAAATATGAGGCAAAAGTCCTGACATTCTGTGAATTCTGGACAGTTAAAGAAGTACACGTGTGACCGTGCAGGATTTGCATAATTAAGCAATAACCGACCATGTCGGTGTGGTATACTGAAGATTTACCCATGGTCGGTGTGGTTTAATCACGAGGGCAAAGTCCAAGTGATTAAATAAAGCCAACAGTGGGTAAATGTCAATATACCACAACCACGGAGTCAGTTATTGCTATTATACAATTACATTATTTAAGAAAAAAATACTTAGTTTTCTTAAATAATGTCTTTGTATAATGCCTCTGTGCTGCCCTTCTGCATTTTTCTGGCATCCAGTGGCTTTTTCTGATGTACTGCACATGCATATGGGACTTGTGTTCCCATGCTTACACAGAGGTCCCCTTCATAACAATGAAATTTCATAACTTTGAGTTTCATAACTTTGAGACCATAACATCGGAAATTCAAAACACTGAAAACTCAAAATATTTAAAACTCAGAACGTTGAAAGTGTGCTTTATAACATTTATAACTACATTGCACAAGTAAATAATATCACCTCCACCTACAACAACACTCAACTAACAAACACACTTTCTACTATGTTTCTGCAGGGGGGCAAGCCCCCTCCACCCCCCATGTGGGGGGCTCTGCCCCCCACACACCTGTAAATTAAATAGACTAACTCCAAGATCGCACTACAGTGGAAAAAAGTTAATTTCTTAACCTCACTGTAGGTTAGGAAATTTACTTTTTTCCACTGTAGTGTGATCTTGGAGTTGGTCTATTTAATTTACGGGGGTGTGGGGTGCAGAGGGGCTTGCCCCCCTGCAGAAACGTAGTAGAACGTGTGTTTGTTAGTTAGGTGCTGTTGTAGGTGGAAAGGGTGTTATTTACATATGGATTGTAGTTTTCAATGTTATGAATCACACTTTCAATGTTTTGAGTTTTTAATGTTTTGGGTTTTCAATGTTTTGGGATTTAGATGTTTTGGTCTCAATGTTATGAAATTCAACATTAAGACATTTCAGTGTTAAGGGGACCATTACACAGTACATCAGTGCTGTGCAGAGGTAGCAAGTGAGAAAGGAAGCTCTCTGTTGCTTTTTTTTTTTAATTGAAAATAAAAAAAGAAATCGGGAGATGTTTTACATTCGGGAGAGCCAGCCCGGACAGACAAAATAAAAGGATAATCAGGTAAGTTTCTTTAGTCTTGCAGAATGTACCTGGTTATCCTCTTATTTTTGTCTGCACTGTCTCCCTCATTCATTTCAGGTCTTCCTTTTTCTTTTTTGTGCAAAAAAAGAAAGAAAAGCAAAAAAAAAAAAAAAATACGAGATATAGCAATGGAAAAAAGTCCAGGTGACCGGAAAATTTTCCGTTAGTATATTCTTGGATTTACAACGGGCACGCTGGTTTGGCTGGCTAATCATAGGTTCATCAGTGTGAACTAGGTTAATGGCCCTGGAGCCTTTACAAGCCTAGTCCATAGGATTACCCTGGCATCGTGCCACCCAACCTTAGTTCCCAGTGCCTCTGTTGAGTAGATCCACTAGAGTGATCCCTAGGGTGAATTTTCCATTTCCCATCCACTCATCAACATTTCTCTTGAAGAGGGCCAGTGAGTTGCTTTGTTTGACATGTATGGGAAGTCTGTTCCATAGCATGGGCAGTCTATGGGTTATGAACCTGCCCTTCCAGCTTGATCTGTTGATTGCGGTAATGAGGTTGAGGTCTCTGGAGCACGTGGTGCGGAGGGGATTGGGATTTCTTTAGAAGTAGCATTTCTAACAGAGCTGGGTCAGACATGGCTTTGTAAGACAAGCAGAGATCGGCTATAAGTAGACGATAATGACAATAGTTGGAGTTTTTTGAGTCTGTCCATATAGGACAAGTATTTAAGGCCTAGGATCCTCTTTGTAAGGTACTTTTGCAGCCTCTCCAGCTGTTGCAGGTGTCTAGTGAGGTACATGCCAAATGGGGCATTGTACTTGATGACTGACCTAATGAGGGAAGAGTAGAGAGAGAGAGAATGACTTCTTTCTTCCTGGATGCAAAACCCTTAGTAATGAGATGTGCTGCATAGAAGGACTTTCTGACCACAGTAGCAATGTGGTGGTTAAAAGAGAGGTTGCTGTCAACCTCTCTTTTGACCACCACATTGCCACTGTGGTCAGAAAGTTCTCGTTGTTGAATATTAATGGCCAGTCATTTTATAATTACTATTTTAGCTCTTTCCGGAGGTGTGTGAAGTATTTACTCTCATGGATACCTCTCAACCTCTTGCAGCCATTAATCTGGAAAAAGCCATTAATAAAACTGGGGCAAAGGCCCCAAAATAGGGAAATTTTTTTAATATTGCTCTTACAAACTTAGAAAGTTGATAGACTAATAGGGTTTGCACTACCATTAATTTTCTGAAAGGTATGAAGTCTGGAACTCAAATGACTGTCATTATTTTCTGACGTCAGTCTTTAATGATTTGCCACTAATTTGCCATAAAAGAACACTTTTATGAAAAATAGACAAAAAATATGAGGCATAAATCTGAACATTCTGTGAAAATCTGGACCATTGAGAGGTCAGAATTTACTGCTAGTAAGACTTTGGAGTAAAAAATCTTATTTTGCATATCAAGTCTGCAACTAGGGTACTATTTTTTTTTACAGTCTCTGTGCCCCACACCAGTTTACAATAAGTGCAGTGCCACTATTCTGTTACTTACCTTGCCAGATTAAAAAAAAGTACACAAGTACGAATTTGGTACATTATGACAATATTCAGACATACAAAACACTAGAATAATCTTTCAACTTTGCTATCTTCCATGTCAAAAAAAAAAGGAAGAAATAGAAAAAGAAATTAACCTGAAAGTCACACAACACTGACTTGTGCCCGAGTTTCAGGGTCATTTAAAATAAACAATTTGAGGCTCACCTGAGTCTTTAGGCTGACACTTTGGGACCATATATGTCATGCCGCACATAGATATTTTTCAAACAGAGCACTGAAGTCAAATTGGTGAGGTCCTCCAAAGTCTGAGGTGGGTTCTCGCAGTGAACCCTCTGTCAGAGGCAAGGCAGAGACTCATCCCTTGGAGACAAATGACGCCATAGCCACAAGAAGCACTAAACAAGGCAGCATGTTGTCAAAGGTGGAAGATGCAGGAAAGGTGAAGTCTGAGATCCGCAGGGTGTGAACGTTAACTGTGTCAATATATGTGACTTTTTTCTTCTACTAAGCGTCGCTGATATTTTTATTGTATTTGCTGGATACTTAGTGTATTGCCTTAGCACCCTTAATGATCTGATAGGAAACTGATTTATCCATGGGGTTTCTATAACGTGCAAAAATGAGGAAAATTCTGCTATTATGAATTTGCTTATTTGGGGCAGAGAGCAGCAAGTGGAGAAATCTACGTTGATACAGTGTTTAAGGGAGTCATATAAGTTTAAAAATATATTTGGATCTTTAGTCAGCAATATTTTCACTCACAGTGCTTTGTATCTGTCAAAATGATGTAATAAAATTTCAGAAAAATAGAATCTAGAAATGTACCCTCTGAAACAAGCTTGCAACTCTCAGTTTTTGATGTATGCTGCTGGGATGGGAAGACTGTACTGAAAACGGTTTCAGAATGTTTTGGGGGTTCAGCAGTGGTTCATGAATTAGCTTTGCTGTCTAATAAAGCTTGGTCTCCCATTTCCAAACCTCTCACCTTCTAAGTGCAAGAAATCTGGACAAAACCAAAAATAATGGGGTGACAAAGGCCCAAAATAAGGGACAATTTTTAATTATTGCACTTATAAAAAAAATTACTAGAAGAACAGGTTTTGCATTGGCATGCATTTTTCTGAAGGATATGAAGTCTGAAACTGAAATGTATGCCATTATTTAGTGACTTCAATCCTCAAAGATTTACCAGAAAATCACAAATTGTATGAGGAACAGACCAAAAATCTAGACATTCTGCGGAAATCTGGACAGTTGAGAGGTATACCCAGTTCAGTTCCTGTGGAATTTGTGTAATATTCCTGTAACTGTGTGGTCTTTCACTGAGGGATTTTGTTTCTTCACTGTTTTTATATACCAAAAACATAAGGGTATTTGACATGCTGAGAATTGCCCAGGTGCATGCGCGTACCATGCACCTTGTAATGTATTAATATTCAGCCTTATGCCCACTGTTTGCCAGGGCAGGCTCCGACACCATGTGACTGTTTTTCATATATCATGTAAGACAGATAGGTAGATCTAGATGTCTAGACAGAAATACTTGCCCCACTTCCCATAAATCTCAATGTGAACAGAGTTTATCAAACCAGTTTGCTTAACCTGCCAACTCAATGAGTTGCACAAGCAGCATACAATCCAACTAAGTGACCAAAAGAAATCCCAATCCCTCCACACTACACACTTCAGGGACCTCAGCCTCATTACCACAATCAACAGAACATGCTGGAGGGATAGGTTCATAACCCAGAGACAGCCCATGCTCTGGAATAGACTTCCCATACATGTCAAGCAGAGCACCTCACTGACCCTCTTCAAGAGTGGATGGGAAATAGAACGTTCACCCTGGGGATCACTCCAGTGGCTCTACTTGATAGAGGCACTGGGAACTAACGGTGGCATGATGCCAGGGGACTTCTATGGGCTAGTTTTGTAAAGGCTCCAGGGCTGTTGGCCTAGTGCACACCTATGAACCTATGAACCTTTTTATGGTTGTTAATTAGGCTTTTGCAATGATCAAGATGATCCCTTTTTCGACAGAACAGTGACATGCAGTAAAAGTAATACAAATACAGTACATATACATTTACAAGAAAGAAGAGCAGTTACATAACACAAAACTAACAGTGATCTGTGCAGCTCGTCAGTATCAGAGAGGGCATCTATACCTTTGATTCAACAGTCTGTAAATACATAAATAAACAAATTCATAAGGTGGGTGCGTGCTCATTTACCCAAAGCTCTGTATAAGTAGATAGAATCAGACCAGATATATATACCAAAAGTAATTTTTGATTCTGCAGTCTGCCTGTAAATACAAACATTCTCAGTTAATGAATAAAAAAAAACTTTGTGTAAACAATTTAAAACTTTGAAATCTACTCATACTGAAAAAAAAACAGGTCTGTTGCATTTTTGGAGGACATATGATATCACTCAGTAGAATTTATAATTTGTAAGCCAGTACCACACTTTGTGAAATAGCACTCCTTGCGTGGGAAGCTGAGGCATAATGAATGGAATAAAAGAAACGGAAATGTTCATCTATTATGTATCACCTCCCTACATGCCTGCTATGTAAGAGTCCCCCTACGACTTCTAAATCTACCACTGAATGAATTCTGTAACTGGTATATACTGGTTTTGCTGTTAGTCTGTTTTTATTATACTGCACTGTAATTCATTAAACTGTATTGCACATATCAAAACATCTTGTCTCACAATCATAGACCTGATAAATAAAAGAAAGCCATTTATTTCCTGCTACAGTATCTACCAGATAAGTTAATAAGCCAAAGATGGTAACTGATGCATAATCATTATCCCCAACAGGTTTCTAAGACAAAGATCCTGAAGTCACCGCATTCTTTTCAGTGAATTACTTTGGTTTACATTTTCCATTATATTAGATCTGTATCTTGCAAATTCCATTCGGATAACTCTTACATTTGTTTGGAAAGATATTATGCCACACCTGCTATTGTTAGTTTGCATTTTGTTTTCTCTCGGCCCACCTCAGGTATCAAATACAAGGACTCTTAGTATTTAAAGCTATGACATCACCACAGTAGGACTGATTGAAGCTTCTGAGGCCTTACCTAGTTGCCTTATTTCCAACCTTTGGTCTGCTGTTTTCATTATGACTCTGACTTTTTCTGGCTGTACTCTTCCATAATGGCTTAATACAGTACATGAGCTTATTTATTTATTTATTTATTTATTTATTCAAATTTGCAGTACTTTGCAAATGTGGACTTTGAGATTAGATTGGTGGACAATACATCTGTTGCTCTGGTCCTAGGGAGTTTGTGGGTGTCAAAATTCCAATAGCACCTGCTCAGAATAATTATGAGTCAGGTAATCAGGAAAGTGAAAACTGCAAGAAAAACTCAGCCAAGCTAGAGTCCTCACTGTATGCTACCTTAAACTTCCTCTAGTGGAGGCCTATGGGATATAGGCAATTCACTGCTTAAGGACATTTCAGTGTTTCAACTAAAGGACTTTTGAATGTCCATGCGTTTTTGCTATTTAAGTATTTATGGGTACATTCACGCCCATCAAACCAAACTCCACTATTTGTAGATATGCCATATTTCAGTATTTTTCTGACCTCATCATTACAGAATAAGTGTATTGTTTGGCCATACATTAGAAACACATAGCTGAAAATCAAGTCTGATGCCCATAAAAATTAGAGTGCCTACAAAATATCCAAAATAACATCCAAACCAAAGGGTAAAACAGCCACATAGAAAAATCATTGAGTAAAAATTGCAAGAAATACCCAGCCAAACTATGTAATAACTTAAACCTCCTGTAGTGGAAGCCTATGGGATATATGCAGATGACCCCTTAAGGACATATCAGTTTTTCACTGATAATGCAAATGACCCCATAAAGACATACCAGTGTTTCACCGGTATATCTTTAAGGGGATATTTGCATATATCCCATGGACCTGTGCTACAGGAGGTTTAAGATATCACAAAGTAAAGATTGCAAATGAACCCTTAAGGGCACACCAGTGTTTCACTGGTATGTCCTTAAAGAGTCATTTAAATATATCCCATTGACATCCACAATAGGATGTTTAAGATGTCAGACAGTGAAGAGAGCAAATGACTCCATAACTCACTCAAGCAGGAACGCCATGTTGCATACTTCCAGTTCACACCCATCCCTTCTTATGGTGTCCAGACCTTTTTTAGGCCTGGCTTCTTTAACTAAGTGACTTATAAGCTGATAATAGGGAGTATTAGAAAGAGCTTAATGGTGAAGCCTCTGTATTGGACATTACTATTAAATCTGATTTATTGTTTGATAGTTATAGATTTGATTACATGAAATTGTTCAAGAATATTGATGAACATCTTGTAAAATTAAAAACTATCAAATTTAAGAAACTCGACAGGGATTCTAAGGCTTATAAGGAAGGGGTTGCGTACCCTAAACCCCCTTTAGGTCAGACATGGAGGGGTAATTTTGTATCCCACACTAACAGTTCTATTCCTAATCAACCCAATGATGCTAATGTTCCTGTTGGTATTCCTTGTTCAAACACCAACTTGGGTGACAATCGGAATGAGGTGCATGTTTGCGATGACAATGGCCCCCCTTTTGAACTGCGTAGGAGTGAAAGACTCCAGAATAGGAATAATTGTAATTATAACAATAATCCCCAGGACAGTTTTTTAGGAGCAAGACCCAAAGTCCAACGCCAATGGCAGAATCGACCCAATCAAAGGAGGAACAACCATTAGTACTTTCTGCCGTTCAGGTTTGCAACTATGACATTGCACCTTCCGACAGTGGCCCTGATCCAGCACCTTCAACTGTGTCAGAGGGGGCTGATTCAAGTTTTGAAAATTTACAACATGAGCCCATCATTAGCACTAATTCATTGGGTGATTTTAAGGTGTACAATTTTTCTAATACTGACATTTCTATGGATATGGCAGACCTAATGGCGAAGGGTCTTACATATGTTCCCCACCACCATATGGACTATGTCAAAGCGATCATAGATGTTAAAATTTTCACTAGGAAATTGAATTTTAAGTTAATGATGGGAGGGGGAGCTTATTTGAACTGTAACAATCAGTTACATATTTCTAGTACTTTCAATCCCCCACTCCACCCTCTCTTGTCTATTTTTGAACAGATGTGTGAATTGGATATTAGGAGCCATATTAAGGATTGTAAAAACTCTATTCCACGTAATAACTTGGAAGAAATTGAGAGTATTCGGACTCTTCGTATGAATAATTTACGTATCTGTAAACCAGACAAGGGTGGGGGGGGGTCATTTTTGAAAACAATGACTATTTTGACCGTATGACGTCGCTACTTGACACTCCATCTTATGCATTGAGTTCTAAGAATGAGATTAATAAAGCTTACAGAATAATTAAGGACCACATTGATGAGATGTATTTAGAAGGTAGGATTAACCAAGACCTGTTTAATTACATGTCTACTTTATATCCAAGGATTCCGCATTTTTTCGGGATACCGAAAATACATAAAAATATAACTAATCCTCCGATGCGTCCACTGATTGACAGCCGTGGATCGCCAACTTACGCTTGTGCAAAGGTAGTGGACCACATTTTGCAGAAGTATATCCCATTGGAGACACAGATTTGCAAAGACTCGTGGACTTTCCTTTCTAAAATCAATGAATTGAGGTACGAAGACCACTATAACTTCCTTACAGTAGATGTAAAGGATTTATATACCTGTATCCCTCAGGAAATAGCAATTGAGTGGGTTGGTGAAAGGTTAAGGTCCAGAGGAGCTAGTAGTCAAGACATTTCATTAGTTTCTGAACTTCTTGACTTGACATTATCCAAGAACTTTTTTATTTTTGGTGAAAACTACTATTTGCAGACAGTCGGAGTTGGTATGGGTTCACCATATGGCGCCAGTGTGGCCAACTTAGTTATGGCCCACTGGGAACATCAAGTTATTTTCAATCACCCTCTTTTCTTAGATCATTTGGTGTACTATACTCGGTACCTTGACGACATTTTCATTTTATTTAATGGAAATGAAGTACAAGCAGATTCCTTTATTGATTTCTTGAACAACTCTACTGATTTTCTGGCGTTCACTTCGACCTTTAGTAGCAATCAGATAGCCTATCTTGACATCTTGCTAACTAAGGATGTGAATGCTTCCTGTTTTACATCAAGGATACACAGGAAACCGACGCATTCAAACACTTTATTGCATTTCACCAGTTGTCATCCTTTTACACAGAAACGTGCTGTAGTGAAAGGTCAGTTAGTTAGAGCTGCCAGAATTATCAGTAGGGATGAAGAATTTGACGAGGAATGTAACACACTTAAAAGGATGTTCCTTAGTAGAGGTTACCCCACTCGTCTCGTCGAGGAACTCATAGGTGAGATCTCAATGAAAAGGAGTCACAACATCTATGTACCACTACTACAAGTGAGGGTAAGAGATAATTTGACGCCACCTATCACCCTTTTGGATAGTCAGAACCATGGAGACGTAAATAGGGTAGATGTGGTGGATCTTCCTAGGTTCATCACTACGTTTGCAGTGGATAGTGCTATTTTGTGGTCCATCGTTAAGAAAAATTGGCATCTATTTACAGTAGATTCAGTGGTAACACTGAAATTGGGACCTACCCCTTTAGTGACATACAAGAAAGACAGGAACCTCAAATCTTGGTTTGAGATGAAACCATTTCCAGCCAGAAGTCCAGGGATGTTTAAATGCCATAATTGCAATTACTGCAAATTTATTATAGAATCCAACAGGTTTACAGTCAGTAAGCATGAATTTAAACTCAAGCATAGATTAACTTGTAATTCCAAGATGCTTGTATATTTAGCGCAATGTCAGAACTGTCCAGCCCATTACGTGGGGAAAACTGAACGAAGGTTCAGAGAACGAATTTATGAACACCAGTATGCCATTAGGAAGCTAAAGGTTACTAATGCACTTGCCAAACATATTTCAGATTACCCTACTCATCAATTCAAATTTATTGGGATTGACCAAGTGCTTTGCGACACTAGAGGGGGCCCTTCTGCGTTAAAACTGTTAGCTCTCGAACTTCAGTGGCAGATCAGGTTGGAATCCTACCATTCCCCTGGGCTAAATGAGGCATGCTCCATTGCTTATCTTTTAAGTATTTTTAGTCTTAAAAGATAGAATTTAGTTTCTAGCATGAGCTTGAGCATACTGAAGGTGTGTTACTTTTAATGGTTCCAGCTGTATGCTTATGGTTTTTATTTTAAAATACTATGTGTATGAACCATTTATTTATTTGTCAACATTTTTATCTTACATACATATCATCCTAACCTTATGGTTATTTTCTATGTATAGGTTTTTTTTTGGTAAAGTATAGGATGTTTTATAAATTGTAATATTTTTCATTTTTTAGTATGTAAAAGCAGGTATTTTCTTATAAGTTTTAAGGTTTTGTATTTTTAAATGTTAAGTGATCATCACTGTGGTAATTAATTTGTATTCAACCAATTAAGATCACTGTATAAAACCCGATTTTATGGTATCATGAAGTAATTCTGAGGAAGTTTGCACACTTGAGCAAACGAAAAGCGCTTTAATTAAACTTATCTTGGATTATTTGCTGTCTATCTGGTGGTTGCTGCTGGTCCAGTTACTTTTTGAATATTTTGTCATTTGAGAAGAACGTTGGGTGCTTGGTGTTCTGGCTCATTTTGGTATTTACTAGTTACTTCTGTGTTCGATTTACTTGGTATGGCGTCTGATTCTTTAACTAAGTGACTTATAAGCTGATAATAGGGAGTATTAGAAAGTCAAAAAAATATTTACTAACAAAATGACACTAAAATTGCTAATCTAGGATATTCTACGGTAAAGAAATGAAGCAATTAATTTGTCACTTATTATTCATGTTTTTATATTTATGTTCATATTTCATGAATGAGAACCCTACCTGTTATTGAGGGGCATTGTGTGAAATGCCATAGTGGGAGACAGGAAAATTCATTGTCAATATCCATTTATATCACACAATACCCGAGATATTTCTAGCTGTTTGGTAGCAATTATGAAAGTAAACAATATTTCCATATGTACGTAATACTTCAAAAACAATTGACTTACAAACTGTTTTATGACATCAGGTGAAACCTTAGATATTGTTGAAGAAACCTGTCTTTGATATTTGCACTGTAAGTTGCGCATCTTTAGTTATATTCAGTGTTATTTATATTGCTAATTATACAGTTAAGCATATGTTTTCATATTTCTGTAAATATATCAAAAAATATACAATCACAGAGGAATTTTTTGTTATCATGTGAAAGCTTATGTCTGGTTAACAAAAATATTCTAACAATATATGTCTAGGTACTACAGTTTCCAAGATATGGCCATTTGTTAGAGAAAGTCAAACAAAAATATTATTTGAGGTATGAGCGCATTATAATATATTATAGTATTTGTGCAAAGACTATGAATTGATTGACTATTATCACTGCACAGAAAACTTCTTAGGTTCATAGGTAGGTACTAGGCTATCTGCCCAAAGACATTTATAAGCCTAGCCGGAATGTGTCGGCTTTCGCTGCCCCCTTAGATTAGTTCCCTGTGCCTCTGTCCAGCAGAGCCATTGAAGTAATCCCTGGGGTAAACTTTCTGTTTCCCATCAACTCGTCAAGGTTTCTCTTGAAGATGGTTAGCGAGGAGCTCTGCCTAATGTAGATTGGAATCTTGTTCCAGAGCATGGAACGTCTCTGGGACAGGAATCTATCCCTCCAGCACATCCTATTTATTGCTGTGGTGAGGTTTAGATCCCTGGAGCGTGTGGCTCGAGGGGATATGGTTTTCTTTAGGTGGAGCAAGTCCATCAATTCTAGGTTGGACATGGCCTTGTATGTCAGGCAGAGATCATCTCTGAATAGGCAGTATGCAACAGAGTACATCTGGAGTTTCTTCAGTCGAGCTGCATAGGGCATCTGCTTGATGCCAGTGATCCTCTTGGTGAGGTACTTCTGTGGTCTTTCCAGTTGTTGCAGGTGTCTTGTAAGGTACATCCTAAATGGGGCATTGCACTCTATGATGGGTCTGATAAGTGATGCATAGAGGGGCCCAATAACCTCTTTCGATCTGGATGCAAACCCTTTTGTGATTAGGTGGGCCATACAGAAGGATTTTCTAACCACTTTGGCAATGTGATTATCAAAGGAGAGGTTACTATCTACTTGGGTCCCCAGATCCCTTATTATGCCTACCACCTATTTGGTAGTTTGTGGGTAATTTGTTTTTTCCAAAGGGGATGACTATGCACTTTTTGGCATTTAGCTTGAGGCCATGGTTTTGACACCAGGTATCTGTCTCAGTGAGACCCTTTAGGAGGATGTCTGTGTCAGCCGGAGAGTGAATTATAGCCCCTAGTTTGCAATTGTCTGTGAATTTGGTCAGCTATAGTCCTCCTGTACTTGCCTGTACCTCTGAGAAGTATATGCCGAACAGGAGGGGTCCTAGGACTGAGCCCTGGGGAATGCCACTTGTAACCGGTTTAGAGTCAGACCTAGCTCCTGCAACTCTTACCATGTGGGTTCTGTCCATGAGCCAGTTGGCAACCCATCTCGTGATGTAGGGGTTTATGTTCAGGCTGGTGAGCTTGTCTATAATACCTGAGTGGGGAATGGTGCCGAAGGCCTTTGTAAGGTCTAGGTAGGCTGTGTGGACCACCTTTCCCTCATCTATAGCCTTGATAACTGTGTCAAAGAAGTCTAACAAGTTTAGAAGGCATGATCTGTCTTTAACAAAGCTGAACTGGGTAGGGTCCAGTCTTTGGAGGTTTCCAATGTCTCTGTTAATGAGTTCCATGGTGATGCGCTCCATAGCTTTGCAGACCAAGCTAGTCAGGCTTATAGGGCGATAGTTCCCAGGGTCCTTTGTGGCTCCACCTTTGTGGAGTGGAATAACTGTTGCTGTGCACCACTCTGTGGGCACGTAGCCTGTGGAAAGGCTGAGTTTAAACAGTGTGTTTAGGTGAGTGGTTAGTTCATCTTTGAGCTCATGTAGGATGCAGCCTGGGACACCATCCGGTCCCATTGATGCTGTGTTTTTGGCTTTGGAGAGGGCTGTTTTAACCTAAGTGTCTTACTGATAACATTGCCATTTGTGCAGGCTTAATAGCTTTTATTGTTCACAAAATATTTGCATTTGTTTATCTTTTGCTTTTTAGGTTTATTTTTTGGAAAATTGTCTGGAATGCAAGATGTGTGTAGACTGCTAGAGATGTGACATTCCACACCACATAGGTGTTAATGAGTTAAGAATGTACCAGTGTTTCAATGATGTGTCCTTAAGTAGACATTTGCATATATTCCATGGGCTTCCACTATACGATGTTCAAAGATTCACACAGTGAAGACTCTAGCTCAGCTGGATCTCTCTTGCAAATTTTTACTGAATGATTTGCTGTGTACCCTTTATACCCTTTGGTTTGAAGGTAATTAGCAGAGTGGGAACAGAAAGTTTGGGATAACCAGAAAGACCTGTCATTTGCTGAACAGTACATTAAAATAGGTTGGTGGCAATTCTTGCTTTGGATATGGATGTGGTTGTGAGTCAGCATCTTGGTCTACTACATAGGTTCATAGGTTCATTTTACAAGGGAACTATACCATTATTTTGCTGTGCCTCTGTTGAGCAGTGACACTGAGGTAATCCATCCATTGGGAAAGTGTGCTTTCATTGTTCATTCAGTTAGTGTGTGGTTTTACTAATCAATGTTTTTTAGATATTACAGCTGCATCAAGATGCAGTATTAGACATGTAAAGAAAACATTTTTTAGAGGCTGTTGAGGGAAATTAAAAAGCACATTTTTGAAAGTCTTAATTTATAGATGTATGCATTGCATCGTATAAGTGTTTACAGCTGTATGCTTGTTTGTCAGCCATTTTCTAATTCAGATTTACTAGATAGCATATTTGTTGATTTGGGCACTGCAGTCTTAAAACTGCAGAATTTTAGGGGTTCGTGAACTGAGCCCTTTGGAAGCTGTCTTTTGACTTTGCATGATAAAGAACAAGCATTTGCAATGTTTTGAAGATCCTGATTGTTAGGAAGTTAGTGAATCATCAGAGGGCATCCCCCAGAAAGCACGGTTATTCAGAATACAGTTAAGACAAGCAGAGTGGCTGGCAGCAGGGAATGTCACGAAGTGCAGTAAGAAGAACAAAATGACCGACTGCAGTGAATAGATTAGTTAGGTAAAGAGATGTGGTTCCAGACAGCAAGCTTTGGTACATATAACTATCCACAGAATCTGTTGTCAAGAATCAGAGGTTTGGAAATGTGTGTCTAGCAGCTCTAAAGCCCTACTAAGTTTAACTGAATGCACCATATTTGTATAGGAAGTCCTGTAGTTGCACTACCACTTTCTGATTCCTACTTGACAGTGATGAAAAGGTGAGAATTTGCCTGCACAGTTCAAATATAATTGGTAGGCCAGTCATTGAAACTAGTACAACAATTGCTTGTTTCTCCAAGTCATGACAGGTATCCAGCCATTCATTCACAACCCTTTTTTTGCCACTTCTGTCCATGGGATCAGGGTGTCATTTAAAAAGTGACAATCATCTAGAGTCAATTAGAATGAGTGTTACCTGTAAGTATTTTTCAAATTCTAAGCATAATGTTGTTTTGGAGGTACTTCTCATGTTCAGGAAGAATAGTTGACGTTTTATGAACCTGATATCTTGTCATGATTTCAAATGGAAATCTGAGGGATAAGGGTCATTTGAATTGTGAACTGCTGGTTAAATAACTTCAAAGTAAATTATTCCAGATTAAGTGTGCAAGGAAAAACATAATGAAGTACCCAACACATAGTACTAAAACATCAAGTGTGTTGCTTTCAGTAGTATGTGTTTTGTGTAAGCAAGTTAGTAGACACTTAATTTTCGTATCAGTAACTGAACCTACTTGATTTAGACATGTTAGCACTACCTTAACACTTTGTCAATCATATTTTATTAAACGTGTTTACAAAGCAAAACAAAACACAATAAAAAAATCACATCAGAAATAGGAATAGATGCTATTCTTTTTATTAGAGAACATAGCTATACTTAGCATATTGACCTAACTACTTTGCATGTCAGTTTTAAAAAATAGCCAGTTCTAAAATGCTGTCCAATTTTCCTACATTTACATTGCAATGAAGTATTCCATGTTAGTGATAACATAATTTTGTTTCCAAATACTCCAAGCTGAGTCATGAAGTTTCATACACTATTTTAACACAGGAGTTATAAGCTTTCAACACTTCCTGCCTATGTGTAATGAATGTAAAATGCATATTTATAATTTTAAGCAGGGTGCCATCGAAGATCTGGAGACTTTTTTTTTCTATTGTTACATTTAAATAGGTAGCTATGCTAATTTAAAAAACCCTTTTAGGCATGATATGGACCACATGACAAATCAAACAGCAATAATTACAATCATTCAAAGTACAGAAGAATTAGCCTATATATGAGCATTGAATTGAGTATTCATTTAATTAGACGAATCACAGAACAATATATCACTTAGCAGTACCTCTGCCAAGCTTAAATGACCTTTTCTGCTGGCATACAATCTGTTTACATTGAGAAAATTATGCAGAGAGGCTTTATTCCTATAGGAACAATGAAAAAAATGTTTGCACTTTGGTCATCAAAGCAAGGTGGCTGAATGGTTTTAATGTTTTTTGTTAAGTTTATTAGTTGACATTCGATTTTACAGCTTATGGTTTCTGTTCACTGTCTTAGATCAAGCTGATATCCTATAAACTAGGCAATTATTATTGCTACACTGTTTTAAATTATTTGCCTGTAATTATTGAATTTCTACTTTGTTTTGCTCACTCTATGTCTCAGTTTTATTGTCTGAAATATTTGTGACTGCTGTGTTGTTTATTAATAGTTGTTTTGTTTGATGCTTATAATATTTTTGATAGCTGCTTGCTGTAGTTGGCAAACTTTGCCTGACTTCCGACAGAGCCACTGCTGAAAGGAATCATTGAAGCATTGAATTCACCTGATCAGCAAACAAGCAAGCAGACACATGTTCATCCCTCTTATGATGTTCTTGTATCCAGTTTAAGTTAACTTTCTCATGACACCAGCACTGCTGTTATTGAAGTGCAAAGTGCAGTATGGGCCATGTGGTGCATCTCAGAGCAGGCAGTGTCCCACTGCATTGTGATTGGATGATTATTTTTTTTTAAACAAGAAACATCTTTATTAAACCATCACTTATGACATATGCAATCATACATTTATATAAATGAAAAGAAACCACACCAACACAATCCTAGTTGCAAGCATTTTACATCACAAACTATACTGACACATTTCCAGTTGCAGACATTGTTTCACTTATAATCTACCCAATCATTTTCAGTCAAACATTACATAGTTCATGTAAGTCCTGCCTTCTTTTAAAACTCATTCCTCCACTGTATGTATTGTTCCCACAATTGATATTTTTTCTTATGTAGCTTGCTCCTACCCTTTCCTAAATATTTCAATTCCAGTTGTTTTATCTATGTTACTATATTCACTGCTTCTAATATAGTTGGTTTAGGTTCTGATTTCCATTTTCTAGTAATTGCTTTTTGCCTATGCACTATCACTAGCATATCCTGAATTCTGCCACTGGGATGTTGGCTGGGTCATCTTGTTATTACAGTATCACCCATGTCTTTCAGGATTTGGAATTTCAGTTCTGCTTTTTGCAAGTGGGTGGACTGGACTGCAAGAATCATTTTTCAGCAAATGGTTAGCCATAACAAAAGTAAGATACCCAGTACAGACATTTGGGACAATTAAACATAAAACTAAATGCAATATTACTTTAAAAATGAATAAGGTAAAAGCTGGAGAAATACCAAGGTAGTAAGTAGAAAGGCTAATCGAATACATCATCATAGTAAGAAGGAAGCAAGTTAATTAGAAGATTCTGGCAACAACTACGAAAGAAGGGCACATGAAATAATATTAAACACAGCCACTCAAATGCTGATCTAATATTGCTTTACACTGAAGTACCACCAGATCTACTTTTATAGATACATAGGTAGAAATATCATTATATACAAGGTCTCTTTTAATAAGTATGTGGAATATTTGTTAGAATACTGAACAATTTGGAGTGAGGCAAAGAGTTCAAACAATTTTTAAGCATGACATGAACATAAAAGAAGGCAATGGATGGCATTTTCTGATGTTGGTAATTTTTGAGTTCCTGGTTTCTGTCTTTATGAGAATGCTTTTCACCCATTGTCAGGAGTGAGGAACAACATGTATAACGTGATGGAAGTGCTTAAAGAGCAAAATGACCTCGTAAATGGAAGAAGTATTTTGAAGAGGGAGGGACAGTGACCTGGGTTCTTAGCCTTTATGATGAGAATTAGATGAAGACAGAGTTATGGAAGTAAGCTGAGAGCCAGCTTGTCTTTTGCAGGATATGGCTGTGGCATTCATTGTTAGGTAGATGTACTATAAATTGGCAAATGTCTTTTACAGAAATATTTAGTCTGATAAACTTGGGTTCTGTAACATTAACTGATGGGAGTCAATATCTTTGTCAATGTGCAGGAGAAAAAAAAGAAACAAGCAATAGGAAAGTGTCCAATGATAACAGCTGGATATTTAAAGACATACCTCTCAACTTTCCAGATTTTCAAAGACTGCCCAGATTTTTGCCTCATATTTTGTCCTGTCTCTCATAAAATGATAGTTTTCTAGTAAATCACTGGCAAATCATTGAGGACTGAAGTTAGAAAATAATGGCAGGTATTTGAGTTTCAAACTTCATGATACTCAGAAAATTCATGCTAATGCAAAACCTGTTAGTCTATCAACTTGCTAAGTTTGTTTGAGCAATACTGAAAGAAACTTCCCTGTTTTGGGGGCTTTGTACTTCCATTATTTGTTTCTTTGTCCAGATTTCTTGTTCTAAGTGCTTTAAAGGGTATGTTTAAATAAGTGTACCTGCTTAAGGACATAAGGGCATAGCACAAACAGCAGGCTAGCTAAATGGAGCCATACCTCTCCCAATACTAACATCAAGGTTTTAATATTTTCAAATTTGATAGTAAGTTGTTTATTGTTAAGCTATTTATCAAGCAAAAACAGATCACACTGATAAGAAGTGACTGAAACAAATTAGGGGCCTGACCTTGTTAAAACTAGGTCATCTGAGTAGTAAAGAGTATTCCATTTTTTAAAGCAAGTCCTGAGTTCAGTAGGAGGGGGGAAATAAAGACATAAAACTTGAAACCCCATCCCCTGTGTTTTGAAAGCTTATCCATTACTTTTACAAGGCTTGCTTTGGTTTCCATATAGATGGAAAAAATTATTGCTTTATAGTTAAGAATGACTAAAAATAAGTAAAACTGGGGAGTGTTTATAGACATACATCATTTTGTTGCTCTTCTCATATGGGTAATGCTCAATTTACACAGGTATCTATTTCTATCCACATAATGTGTAGAGTGAAATATTGGCTCATTCTGGAAGTTACCTAAGATCTTGGTCTTAGATTAAATATGAGTGTTCATATATTCATATTAATCCTGTTGCAAGGAGCAAAATTGGCTTCATCAAGATGCATGATTCTGTTCTGCATATTGTGGGAAATATTGTATCTTCCAGGATACATCTTCAAGCTGAAAATCTTGGCTTTCAGAATCTAAGCCAGCTGCTCGTACATATTCATTGCTAGTGAATAGTCGGGTATAGAGCTCATGTCTAACACTGATTTGGTTAAATAAAGGAGCATTTATTTGCTCACTGGCAAGTTCCTTTTCAGTAGCAAACTGCTTGTGTGTTTTTAGGCTTACTGTCTTTGTTACAAATGTAACATCCCATTGTAATATTTATTTTATTTATTTTTATTTTACATTTGTTGACCGGGATAGTCCGACTGGATGCATGTCCATTTTTAGCGGAGGCCCGGGGAGAAAAGCTCCAAGGGTAAGCAGATACAGCATTACATAATACCAGCATTACGTATTACAAACAGACTATTTACAGAGATTACATAAGTAAGCAAATTAAACAAGTTTCACAGGTTACAGTTAATCCTGAGCACAAATCAGGATTAAATTAAATTACACAGTAAACTGGTTAACAGATTTTTACACATTCTAGAGAGAGTTAGCCAGGCTTGATACATTGACATAGCCAGTTAAGTGACAAATGTTGTTTGAGTCTAGTTTTAAATTGACCTAAGGTGGAAAGTAAGGTAATATCAGCTGGAAGAGAGTTCCAGGATCTACATACAGAGTTTGCAAAGAGAGAATCACCGGCTGTGTTATTAATTTTGCTAGTCTGAATTAGTAGTTTGTTAGAGGATCGAAGCAGTCTAGGATTGTTATAGGGGGTGATAATATTTTTAAATGCAGGAGTATTGTCCGGATTATAGAGGATTTTATAGGCCATAATCAGTTGGTTATACTGGATTAGGCTGGGTAGTTCAAGCCACCCAAGCTGATTTAGATTGATGCAATGATGTGTCCTAAAAGGCAGCCCAGTGGCAAACCTGGAAATGTGGTTGTAGCAAATTGAGAGTTTGGTAAGGACAGTCTTGTTTAAATCTGAGAGTAGAGGGGATGTATACAGAAGGGTTGAAAGAAGGTGAGAGCGAGCTATGGAAATTTTAGCTGGAGGGGTTAGGAAGGCTTTTATTCTGTAAAGTGACCCTAGTATTTTATTGATGGTTTTGATAGTTTAGTTAACATGTAGGTCAGATTTGAGATTATTGTCTCTGATGACACCTAATAATTTTGTAGATGGGTCAGGGGAGATTATTGTGCTATCATTTGATTTTATGGTAAAGGTGAAAGAGGTAGACCTACGTGTTGGTGAAAATAACAGCATTTTAGTTTTTTGGGATTTAGGATCAGATGATGTTCAGAAAGCCAGTTTTCTATTGTATTAAAGGTGGTCTGGGTAGCTGACCATAATTTTACTGGAGATGTGGCTGAGCAAATCAGAGTAGAGTCATCAGCATATTGGATACAGCTCACTTTTGGGATGACAGTATAAAGGTCGTTAATGAAGATGGAGAACAGCAACGGCCCTAGTATAGAGCCTTGTGGTACTCCAAGGATGTTAGGTAGAAGGTTAGAGACTTTGTTCTGCTAGAGGGCAGCCTGCTGTCGACCATTCAGGTAGGATTGAAACCATTGGAGGGTTCCAGTATCTAGACAGAATGTTTGCAGGATGTGGATTAAAAGTTGGTGACCAACCATATCGAATGCCTTGAAAAGATCCAAAAAGAGGGCTGAGGATATATAATTATTGTTGCGATTATGGTTTATGGTGTTAGTAAAGGCTAGGAGGGCTGAAGTAGTGCTGTGATGAGGACGGAAGCCATGCTGAGTGTCTGCCATAAGGCGATTTTGGATTAGGTGGTGCATGAGTTGTCTATGAATACATTTTTCCATAATCTTTGCAAGTGGAGAGAGTATAGCTATTGGCCTATAATTGGAGAATTCAGTAGAGATGCCGCCTTTGTGAAGTGAGATTACATAGGATATTTTCCAGATGGTGGGAATTTTAGCTTCTACTATGGTTAGATTGATTAGTATTGAGACGGGGTAAGCAATAGCATCAGCTGATTTTTGTAGGTACTCAGCAGGGAGTTGATCAGCAGAAAGTGTAGTGGGTTTTAATTTTTTGATCAAGGTACGGATAAGTGAAGTGGCGACTGGTTGGAAGCTGAACGCGAGTAGGTTTCTAGGGGTGCTACTTTCAGGACCAGGGGAGCTAGGAGGTAGTTGGCTAGCTAGGGCTTGAATTGTCTCAGTAAAGAATTGGTTAGAACTATCAGAAACATCTTCAGGAGTTTTATCAATAGTAGTAGCAGGGATTGGGGTTGAAGTCTGTCCAGGATGTAGTAGATTATTTAAACCTGCCCAAAACTCTGAGGGTTATTTTGATTTACTGTCTGTAAATTACAGTAGTATTGTTTTTTGCCTTGTAAAATTTATTTTTTGGTTTCGTTCTTGGATTGCCTGTGTTTAATGTGATCTTGAGGGTCTTTAGAAGAATGCCATAAAGCCCATGCTTTGTTTCTAAGGGTAATTTTGAGTTTAGACTCTATAGAAAGCCATGGTGCAGTTTTTGCCTTGGATCTCTTTGAACGAACAGGTGCATGCAAATCAAGGATCTCAAGGAATTTGTTGTTAAAGTATGCTACTGCTTCCTCTAAGGGGAGGTGTTTTAGAATAGACCAATTACATGAGTTTAGTTCTTGTTGGAATTTGGCAGGGTCAAAGTTTTTATTGTTTCTAACCTTTCTGAGTAAGGGTTGTTGGGAATTAATGGTTTTGTGCTTAATTATATATGTGAGAAGGTGATCGCTTAGGCCATTAAGGAGGGTAGCAGAAGTGTACAGTTGGGGGTGACGGTTTATGAGTACCCAGTCAAGTATACTTTCTTTTTGGTTGGGTTTACCTATCCTGGTAGGGGTGGATATGATTTGTGTAAATGCATGCAGGTTAATATGGGTGGTTGGGGCTTCTGAGGAACAGGTGCCCCAGACTATGTTAAAGTCTCCAAGTAGTAGGGTTTCATGGGGGTAGTGACTGATAGCCAGTGCAGGATATCTTCAAATGTAGATATATTGTTACCTGGGGGAATGTACATACAGATGATATTAATACATTTATTTTTATTAAGTTGCAATTTGGTGGCAAGAATCTCTGAGTTATTAATCTGAGGAGGTTGTATTTCATCTATGGTGACATTCAACTCAGATTTATAGAGTACAGCTACCCCACCCCCCTTCCTTGAAGCACGATCCAGCCTGTGTATGTTGTACCCAGGTGGTAACACTTCATTGTCTTTAGTGTTAGGTCTTAATCAGGTTTCAGATAAACAGAGAATCTCAGGGGAGTGGACATCGAGAAGTGCATGCAATTGATGTACCTTGTTATTAATGCTTCTAAAATTGAGATGACAGACTAGGAGAGAGTTAGTTGGCCTATTAATTGTAGGTTTGTAGCTTAGATTGCAAGTAGAGGGGGTATGTGTATCTGAAGTGAGTGGGCCAGGGTTGGGGTGAATATCACCACCAAGTATTAGGTTGAGTCTATACTTGGTGATGAACTTCAGGAATTTGTTTATTAGTTTTTGGTAGTGTTTGGATCTAGAGCTAATGTGCCCGGGGTTGAGATGTTGATAGACTGAACAAGACGTTGGATAGGATCTGGTACTGTAAGTATGTTTGAAGGTGGAAGGATTCACAGCTGGGGTGATAGTATGGCCTTTTGGGACCTAAAATCTCATGAGAAACTGTTTTTCATACAAGGTAAGGAGGTATGGTGTGAACAAGAGGGGTAATAAAGAGGAGTATATCATTATCTGTGATTCAGCTAGTGAGTTAAGGAACTGTTTTACCTGGTAATGAACACCAGAAGATAGAGTGGTGAGGTAAAGGTACTGGAAGGGGCACGGGAGAATGCCAGATGAAAGCTAATAGGTGATATTAAAATGTAGGTAGTAGAATGGGGTGGGTGGAATTATCCCAGATGAAAGCAGATAGGATCTAGAAAGTGGGGGAGTGGCTATAGTACTATAAATTTAGAGGTACTGGGGACGGGAGGGAATTGGGGGCAGGGAGGGGAGCAAAGATAGCCCGAGCGTAGCAAGGGCGAACGTAGCGGGGCTGTTGCAGCTTACAAGGTTTCCTAAGGTGTCCTAAAGCTATAAGGTAAGTATTACAGCTCTAATGTAAGAGTCAATTTACTTCAGTTACAGGGGAAGGAGGCAACCACTCAAGTAGAAACAAAGAGCCCTATGGCTGGCCAATATGGTGACCTGCTTAATTACAAAACACTGTAAGTGAAAGCTTAACAAATGCTTTTTGTGTGTGCAACCTACTCTGTTTAAATGTTGAGAGAAACTGATTGCAGTCCTGTAGACACCGTTTTGTAGGGAACTGTAGAGTTCAATCTGTTTAAATGTTGACAGAAACTGATTGCAGTCCTGTAGACATCATTTTGTAGGGAACTGTAGAGTTCAATCTGTTTAAATGTTGAGAGAAACTGATTGCAGTCCTGTAGACACCGTTTTGTAGGGAACTGCAGAGTTCAAACTAAGTCACACCAGGTCAGCCAAGGGGGGAATAGAGAGGGAAATCCTAAGCACCTAGATTTGAAAATGATATGATAATAAGAAATCATTATAAATTGTATTTTATAATGGAAAGTTATGCTTACACATAACATTTTTGCTGTTTTTTTTTCTGTGTTTTATGTTTCTGTGTTTAGACAGTGAGCTTAGAAAATGCTTTTCAACAAGCATATTACATGTTTTTCTGGCAAGAATTGAAGTCGTGTAGGAAAAAGGTTTGCAAGGTCTTATTTCTTTTTGTACCTGAAACATGAATTGAAACTAGGAAAAATGAATTAGCTATGGATCTATCCTTGATTCTATACAAGAATAAAAGTGGCTGCAGATGTCATGGAGTGTTTTGCTGAAATAATTGTAACTTTTTAAAAATGACAACATTTGCTTTTTGAATAGATGATATGTCTGCCAATGGCACAGGCATCATAAACTGCTAACTGTACTTTTGAATTGAAAACAACTGAAACTTGATATCTTGATTATTCTATCTGATGGTATGGTTGCTGGTATTGTGGTGAAATTACACCCTTACTGAGTGCATGTTACCTGACTACAATACAGCATACCAAAGGTACAGTGCGTTGGCTGTTCTTTCAGCAGTGAGATTATAGAATACTGTGTCAGATACTTTTACCCTTTCCCCAATATTTTGCAACCTCAACATTACCATATATAATTTAGTGTGGGAGGAACCCCACATGGGTGAGCAGATTTGTGTCACTTTTCTGTACTCTTTCAATTCATTTTACTTTGATAGATGGAATTCAATTAATTATTTTTTCAATGAGTTACTTATAACTCAGTGGTATTTAGCTTTCTTATAACAATGGGACTCTTGTGTGTTCACATACTTCGTTATGTATTAAAAGGCTACAGAATGAATATTTTTCTGTCTTACCTGAACTTTCTGATAATAATTAGCACTCTACACCACTCATAATGAGATGTTCTTTATAGTTTGACATTCTTTTCCTCTGTGTGTAGTCTGCATGTCCTCCCTGTGTTCACATGGGTTTCCTCCAGGTGCTCTGGTTTCCTCCCACACTGCAAAGACATGCACTAGGTCGATTGGATACTCTAAGTTGACCATAACTGTGAGTGTGTGGTGTGGAGGAACTCCTGTAGCAGGGCTAGCCACTAGGCAGTGTAAACCTTGGCTCTAGGTGATTGTCACTGTTGAAGTGAAACCTCAACCCCATGTGCAAAATAGGAAAAAGGGGTTGTGGATGGATAGATGCATTACTTTCATTTGGTAATAGTTTAGTTTAAATATGGTTGCAGTTTACACTCTGCTAGCAATAGTGATTGGATGAGACAGTGTGTGAAAACTATGCTGTCTTTCTCATGGAATCAACTGGTAGATAAATGAAAATATATATTTGTAATAATAGAGATGAAAAAGAGCTGTGTTTGCAAATCCTGCTGTAGGAAAAGAAACCTCAATTAAAGGCATTAATCTGTATGAAAGACTCTGTAGATAACATGTTTTCCCCCATTAAATACTGAAGCTGTAGGAAAGGTGTCTGTACAGATTACCCATTTGTCAGGTACCTGTAGTGGTATACAGGAGTAACATCAACAAACAAATCCTAGCATCTCAAGGTATGGTGTAAGCCATTGGAAAAGTAGTCCTGTTTCAGAAGCAGCCCTCAATGTAGGTTAGCACTTCTGGAAAGGGTAAAATATCTACATCTAGTAATGGTTGTAAACTGTGACAGGTGACATCCCAGGTAGCCACTGAGACGTCAGTGTACAATGGAATTAGAACTGCTACAATAAGAAATAGTTTTGCATTTGTGAACAGATACATATGACCAAATGAAAAAAAGGAAAACATCCACATATGACAGAATGTGGGCCCTTGGCAGGTAGGGAAACATCTTTTTTTTCTTTTCTTTCTTTTTTTAATTAAGAGTATTGCATCACACAGATCTGAACATTAAGGAAGAAAATAAGATATTATGTTAGAACGCATAATGATATGAGGCTGTAGCAACAAATTCTAAAGTGGGTAATATCTGAAAAACTTATACTGGAAAGAGAAGTTGAATTATCAGTTAAAGTGGGCTCTAGGAAATTTAAGATGAAAGACCAGTTAATTAAAAATCATAGTTTTATAGCCTGGCAGAAAAATGTAAACTGCCCTTGTCTCTTTTAGCATACATGTACGCCAATGAGAACAGGGTAAACAAGAGGCATTGCTGGCATTCCTTTAACTGTGGTGTGCAAACTGCATTTACTTATGTTGCGTTAGCTAGCAGTGCACTGGTTGATATTTCACTTTTCCATACTGTAATGCAACCATGGAGTGGATATGTATAAGTTAGGGGGTGTGAGAAGCCAACCCCCCCCACATGGAGGTGCAGGGGTTTGCCCCCTTGCAAAAACAGTTATTTTTCTCTTTGCATATTTTTTTTTCAGTTATACTTGTTGTGACAACTCACCAATGGACCAGAGAGCAAGGCAACTCAATACTCACTATTGGCAACAGTGGGAGACGTACACTGGGAAGATGACAGGTACACACACAGTATTTCCAGATGCAGCTTTCTGCATCAAGTGTTATTTCCCTTAAGAGCACACAGAGACCACAGTCAGTCTGGGGCTGGTTTCTCCCTCTTTCTCCATATCCCCAATAAGGGCCCCCACTGGCACAAATATAGAGTTGAGATCTCAGCTGAATGGCCAAGCTAGGACCTACAGCACCCTCTCTGCCCAACCAGTGCTTTGTGTCCCTGCCCAGGTAGCTGACACACACACACTTTGAGGTTTGATTTACACACACACACACACACACACTCACACACACACACACACACACACACACACACACACACACACACACACACACACACACTCACACACGCACACACACACCTGGGAATGGCTGGCACAGGTTTGCTACCTATGCCCCCTTTTGCCATTTTATAAGCTAGTTATCACTGCCACCAGACAACTCTTATCAGCTACTTTAAGGCCCTTAACAAAGGGTGTCCAATCTTAGTGTGTAATATTAATATTAACACAAATGGTAGTTTGACCAAGAGAAAGGCTATTAGGAGTGGCCCACAGTATCACCTATAAGTATGCAAGTACTCTCAAAACTTAAATATGTCACACAAAGATCAGTCACAGTGACAGGTTTAACTATATTTAATAATAATTAATAAAAGAACAAGAAAATACTCACTATATATTCACGGAAGTAGCATCAGAGTTCAAAATTACAGGAAATATTTAAAACAACATTGCAGGACAGTCTCAAATAAATAAAGAAAAACATCTAAACTATGCTTAACTATATTCCTGACTGAATCTAAGAGAATTACTATACCCTAGTTAACATACTTAAGAGCAAGGCAGATATGGTGAATTGATCTTCTAGTTGTCAGGTCAAAGACAGAATACCAAATGCAGTGTCTCTCTAAAAGACCTCTCAAATTAATATCTCAAATATTACCGCTGGGATAGCTTGCAGAATTACATAATTTCTTGTCATCTGACTCAATCCTAGATGAACCCCCCACTGCTGGAAGCTAGCAGTATTTAGCATCTACATGTGAAAATACATAGACCTCAGATCTTTGCAGTTACTGGAAGTCATAAAACAATAACATTCCTTCACATTTCAAAACTAGTAATTATTTCACTTTAAAGACAATACAGATAGTTCCCTAGTACATACTTTCTGTCTCTAGCTGCCATAAAGTAATTAAATAGCTTTAATTTCAGTTATTTTTCTGAAGTTTTGCTGGACTGAGTTAACCTCATGTGTTCCAGTTTCCACTGTTTAAATATATACATTTAAACAGTTGCAAAAAAAGCATGTACATTTCTGTTCTATTCCTGTAGGGCATATTGTGGTTGCATTTTAAGCACAAGCACTTTATAAAATATCTTTTTAATACACATGTCTGTACAAATCTAGTTTGATATATACATGCCATACAGTTCTAATACATTTGTAACACAAGCATCATATATGACTCATGTTGATATTCACAAATGACATAGAATTATTGACAAAATTCCAGATAACTGACCTAGCAGTATCTCCTTTCATCACACTTCTTCCCTCCTCGAAGACTCAAGCTAGTTTTTCAAGTGACCCTTGAGAAATATTGCTTGAAAGGAATGAGCCTACCTGGGAATACATTAAACCATTCCCTGTCTTGAGATTCCAGCTGCCTTTGCATTGCTTACCACACTACAGTGTTGCACTGCCCTATCATATGCCTGTAACCTCAGGCTCCACCATAGTAATTTGGGATTTTGCTGGCTGGCTCCCTTTAGCCATAGATCCTCCTCAGACTCCTCCTGCCTTCTACTACAAATATTTAGCACCAGGGCCTTCCTATCATAGTAAGGTTTCATGGTATTAACATGGTGCAATTTGTGCTCCTGCCTAGCAGTTCTACCATGTAGTCAACATCACTGACCTGCTATACCACTTTGAAGGGTCCCTACCAACCTGCCTACAGCTTATTGTGTCTGACGTGAATGAGAACCATAACATGCTGCCCCACAGCATACTCTCTAGCTCAAGCATTCCTGTCATACCAGACCTATTTGTACTGTTGGGCTTCAGCCAGGTTCTCCTGGGCCAAGCCCATGAGTTTCCTGAGCCTTGTCCTGAGGTTTAGGACATATGCCATATAGATTCCTTGTGGGATTCGCACTCATCCTCCCACTCATCGCAAATCAAACCTAGAGGTCCCCTCACCCTATGCCCATACAGCAACACGAAGGGTGAAAAAACTGTGGATTCCAGGGGCACCTGTCTGCACACAAACAACAGATGGGGCAAATATTTGTCCCACTCCCCCTTTATACTGATCTGCAAATGCCCATAGCATGGTCTTTAGAGTAGAATTTAACCTCTCCACCAGACCATTAGTCTGGGGTTGGTCTTTAGGTGTTTCATTCCATAGCACTTCCACAGGCAAGCCAGCAGGTCTGACATGAAATAGGCCCCTCTGACAGTCAATACTTCTTTTGGGCATCAAAGGAGCTATCACCTTGTCTCTTGCCCTGCCTACCTTTTGGCACTGCTCACATGTCCTGCAGTACCCTGTTACATCCCTAGAAATCTCCGGCCAATAAAAGTTCTGCAATAATACATCTCTTTGTATGCTTTATGCCCATATGACTTGCAAAGGGAATGTCATGGGCTATTGCTAGAAGTGCCAGATGATAGGCTCTGGGCACTACCAACTGTTGTATTCTCTCAACCTCTAGCCCTCCCTCAGAGGTCTACTCTCTATTCAGTAACCCTTTGTCCCAGTATACAGATTCTCCCTTTCCTTCAGAATCAGGTGCATCCCTGGCTACCTCCCTCAAGCTCTGTAATGTAGAGTCTGAGAGCTGAGCCTGTATCAATTCTCTCTTGGTAACCCCTCCCAGCTCCCCTTCCACAGGAAGTCCGGTATCCTCTGACAGCAGCACCTCACTGACAGCCTGGGTACCACTACTCACCTCTGCCCTTGCAGTCACTCTGTCCAAGGGAACATCAGTACCCACAAGCAGCTGTGGCTCACCTTCAGTCTCACTGCTACAGGTAGCTCCCTCTCTGAAGTAGCCATCTCATCATTCCTGGCTTTAAGTGTGCGATCTGTCTGGGTCCCCAGCCTAACAGACCCACATGCTTGTCTCCAAGCCTGACTGCGTGTAACTGCATGCACACAAGGTACTGCATTATCAAAATCATTCCCTATCAGGACATCTGCAGGGATATTCTCAAACATGCCTACTTGCTTGCTTCCTTTTCCAACCTTCCAGTCAAGGTGAACCCTAGCCAAAGGTATTTGGAATTGGGTCCCTCCTAAAGCTCTGACTGGAGTAGACTGCCCAAGCAAGTAGTGCTCCTCTTTAACCATTACAGGCTTCACAATAGTTAGGTCAGAGGCTGTGTCTCCCTTAGCAGTGGGCTGTTTCCCAATCTACTAAGATAGGATATAATCTCTTGTGGTAGTTTGGTACCCTTGTTGTCTCCAGATAACTTACTGATGGCATTCTGTCATACCCACTTACTGCCCCCCCCACCATTTGTTCCCCACCTTGCCTCCATGGACATCTATATGCTACATGGCCCCACTGGTTACATTTAAGACATTTAACCCTTGATCCTGGCAATGTACCTGAACTAGTGTCTTCCCCTTTTACTGGTGGATTCTTGAGGCAGTTTAGGCTGTCCACCATGGGTTCCCGTAGACCCATGTGCAGCACTGGGGTATCCTTTTCCTGTGCAGTGATGCCATGCTTGCTAGGTATAGTATATTTTCCCCAACTCATCTTCGGTACTGCATTTCCTATCTGGCAACTAGATTTCTCATGTTCTCAGGCAAAATGCTAAGATTTTATTCCCTCACCAAAATTTCTACCAGCCCTTCAAAAGTGGTGAGCTGACACCCACTCACCCTCCTATGAAATAAGTGCTTAATTCAGCAATATATTCACACACACTTTCATCTGCCTTGCATCTGTGCTCGCAAGACCTTTTTCTATAAGCTTCAGGTGTTAACTTAAAACATTCTGTTAAACAATTTTTAACTGTAATATAATTTAAGCAGTCAGTAGCAGATAATTTAGAAATAGCAGTTACAGCTTTACCATGGAGTAACGGGGTCAGGAACCATACCCAGAGCCCTTGGTCAACATTATACTATTTACAAACCCTTTCAATGAATAAAACTATCAAAATTATCACCCTCTGTAAATTGACCTTTATTGCTTCTGGGATTCGGTTATTTCCTTCCCATTACCTCCATGACCCTGGCAAAGAGTCAGCATCTCCTTTTTGTGTTGCCTCTGCCTCTAATTTTCTTTGGCTTCCAGATGTCTCAGTCTCTCTGCTGATTCTAATGCCATCTGTTTCTCATTTTCTTCAGCCTCCAAATGTCACAATCTCTCTGCTGATTCTAGTTCTAACTGTTTGACCTCCAGTTCAAGTCTCTTTAACTCCAGATGGATTTTTAAGTATTCTGAGGAAAGGTTGAACTGTCCATTTTCTGAGAGTTCTATATCTCCATTGCCAGTCTGTTTGTCCTCCTGGTTGCTGGTCTGTGATGCAGCTGTGGTTAAGGCTGCAATCATTTCTGCTTTAGTCTGGTTGGCATGCACCAGTCCTTTGGCGTGGCACATCTCAGCTAACTAGCTCCTTGTCAGCTTGCCATACTCCTCTGCTGACATCCTTGCTTGCTCTCCCTGACTAACTAAGCTAACAAAAAATAAATAAAAACTATTGTGATATGAAACTCTGAATGTGTACCATGTGGCTGCTTGAGAGTACAAATACCTTCTTTAGTGAACACCGTTTACAGGCTACAGGAGTTCAATACCCATAACACTGAATCCTAATATGTGGCTATCCCACCTCTGCTCCCCGATAAATGTGACAACCCACCACTAGACCAGTAATCAAGGAGCCTCAATCCTCAACACTGGCAACAGTGGAGGTTGTACACTGGGAAGATGACAGGTACACATAGTATTTCCAGATGCAGCTTTCTGCATCAAGTTCAATTTCCTTTAAGAGCACACAAAGGCCACAGTCAGTCCAGGGCTGGTTTGTCCCTCTTTCTCCAGATCCTCAGAAAGACTCCCCACTGGCACAGCTATAGAGTTGAGTTCTCAGCTGAGTGGCCACACACACACACACACACACACACACACACACACACACACACACACACACACACCTGTGAAAGGCAGGCACAGGTTTGTTAGCTATGCCTCCTTTTGCCCAGACTATAAGGTAGTTATCAGTCCCACTAGCCATCTCTTATCAGCTACTTTAAGGCCCTTAACAAAGGGTGTCCAATCGTACTATGTAATATTAGTATTAATTCAAATGGTAGTTTGACAAAGAGCAAGGCTATTAAGAGTGACCCACCACAGTGTCACCAAATAAATATGCAAGTACTCTCAAAACTTAAATATGCCTCACAAAGATCAACCACAATGAAATGTTTAAATATATTTAATAATAAATAAAAGAAAAATACTCAATGTATATCCACAGTGACATCAGAGTTCAAAACCACAGGAAATATTTAAAACAACATTGCAGGACAGTCTCAAATAAGTAAAGAAAAACATCTAAACTATGCTTCACTATATTCCTAACTAAATCTAAGAGAATTACTATACCCTAGTTAATTTACTTAATAGCAAGACAGATGTGGTGAATAGATCTTCTAGTTGTTGTTAGGTCATTCAAAAACAGAATACAGAATGCTGTGTCCCTCTAAGAGACCTCTCAAATTAATATCTCAAATACTGCTGCTGGGATAGCTTACAGAATGACATCATTTTATAATTTCCTGTCATCTGACTCTATCCCTGATGAAATCCCCACTGCTGGAAGCTAGTAGTATTTAGCATCTACCCGTGAAAATACATAGACCTCACAATCACATTGCTTCACATTTCAAAACTAGTAATTATTTCACTTTAAAGACAATATAGAAAACTCCCTAGTACAGACATTCTGCCTCTAGCTGCCATAAAGTAATTTAATTTCAGCTATTTTTCCAAAGTTTTGCTGGACTGAAGTTTACCTCCTGTGTTCCAGTTTCCACTGTTAAAATATATACATTTAAACAATTGCAATAGTGCATGTACATTTGTGTTCTATTCCAGCAGGGCATGCTGTGGTTACATTTTAAGTACAAGCACTTTATAAAATATATTTTCAACACACATCTGTACAAACCTAGTTTGATATATAGATGACATACAGTTCTAATACATTTGTAACACAAGCATCTTATATGAATCATGATGATATTCACACATAACATAATTATTTACAAAATTCCAGATAGCTGGGCTGGCAGCATTGCCTTTCATTACACTTGTTACTACTCAAATATAGATGAAGTGTGACTCATTGTCGAATAAGTTGCTGGAACATAGGAAAAGCATATAATTATATGTGAAGCTTCATGCAAATGTCCATGTGTATATAGGAGATTAAAAAGATAAATAATATGCATTCATAACTCTGAAGTGTGAGGCAGTGAGAGAAAAGTAGAAAAATATGCTAAGGATCTAATTAGAATCACTGAACAAAAGGCTGTATTGTTTCTGTGAGGTGAAAAGTCATACTTGTGTATAACATGGTTAAATTCAATTAGAACTTTCATAATAATGTAATTTAAGTAAAATACAATGGTTTGCCAGTAACTTAACAGTGTATGTGAATTCTCCAGATTAAAATAAGTTGAATTCATTGTTCTGTGGATCACATTCAGTGTTCTGATGCAAATTTTATGTATGTCTTTAAAGGAGACAAAAATAACAAAAACATTCACCCCAGGATTCAGCAAGCTCTGCACTGTATGCAGGAACAGTGCAAGAACTGCTGGAGGCAATATGGCCACTGAGAGATCCAAGAACAAGCTCCCGGGACATGCATGAGTGCTCCTGCACTATTCCTGCATGGACACAGCTCCTGTATGCTAGTTACCCCATTTGCATGTGAAAACCATGCAAATGAGGTGAATTAAACAACTCAGTACTGGCGTAACCAGTCAGGAGGAGAAGGAAACCACACTCACTAAAATTCCAGTGTCACATAGACCTACCACGACAGCAAACCAAACACATAAACACACAAAAACATACTTGGAGGCTCTAAATAAAAATCTGTCTAAGCAGCAGAGACCTCCAAAGCAGACACCCAAGCAACCGCTACCCCAAAACAAAACACGTGCAACACATAGCTCACAAAGTCAGTGTGCCGAACAGTCACAGCCCTTAAGGCTAAACAACACACCTGATACACTTGTAATAGGTGACTCTATCATCAGGCACACTGACGTCCCACTCACCAGGCTGAACAAGAAGAAGGTCACGGTGAGCTGCCTGTCGGGCGCTAGGATCCGCCACATAACACAAGCACTCAGGTCACTCCAAGGCAAGTACAAATATGACTCAGTCTTTGTCCATGCTGGTGTGAATGACCTGAGATGTACCTCCCTGGACTACATGAAAAGAGACATAGAGGAGCTCTCTGAGCATGTAGCCCAGGCCGGTATTACCCTGACCTTGAGTAGCATCTTACCCTCACCAAGAATGATGCCACAGTATGAAGACAAGATTATCAATTTCAACAATTGGCTTAAGTATTGGTGTCATTCAAAGGGGATCCAATGCCTGTCAACCTGGGATGACATGCTCGACAAGCCACGATGCTTCGCTAGGGACGGCTTGCACCTGTCACCCCTGGGCTTTTGGATATTGGCAAAGGCTCTTGCTACCCCCATAGTGCCTTTTTAGGCAAGGCTCAAAAGACAAACCCACCTCCATAGGTATCACAAGGGATAAGAAACTAAGAGTAATGCTACTCAACGCCAGAAGTCTAAACCTCAAGATGCACACTCGAAACTCTCCTTAGCACGGAGAACATCGATATCTGTGCAATAACAGAAACCTGGTTCAAGGCTCCCGAGAGCACCCCAGCACTACCAGGTTATACCTCATATCATGCTTTTCAGCCCCAAAACTTGGACCGAACCACAAAAAGAGGGGGAGTATCAATATACGTCAAAGATACCCACACCTCCAGGTTGGTGGCACAGCACGAAGCATCAGAGACTATCCATGTGCAACTAACAGTGGGTAAAACTGCCTTCCAGTTTATAGCCTGCTACAGACCACCCTCCCAAACCCAAGAACCCCACTCAGCCTTCCTGAGAACACTGGAAAATATGAAGGTCTCTCCAAACACCATTATATTGGGTGACTTCAACTACCCAACCATAGACTGGGAGCATTACTCTAGCTCCAACACCCTAGCCCAAAGGTTCCTAGAATTTATAAACTCAAATGCTATGGAACAACTTGTTACCACTCCCACAAGAGGGGAAAACATACTGGACCTGATCATTACCAACATGGGGACTCTATGCTCCAGACCAGAAGTGTATCCCTCACTGGTAAGATCAGACCATAAACTAATCTCACTGGATATTCACATCCCGACCCCACCCCATGCCCAGAAAACCACAGTAAAAAACTTCTCTAAAGCAAATTTCACACTCCTCAAAACCGAGGTGGAATCCTTCAAAGTCCCCATGCCTGTGGATAATACGGCCCAGACCGCAAAATCCTTTATAAACACATTCTATGAACACCTTCAGGAATGCATGGATCATGCAATCCCAAATAAAACCAAGACCCAATCCTCCAAAGGCAGATGTCCTGTCTGGTGGACCCCAGCCATAAACAAACTATACAATAGAAGGAGGAAGCTACTACATGATAGAGCAAAATCCCAAAAAGAGAAGGCATCTCTGATCAGTATTAGCAAAAAACTACGGGCACTCATAAAATCGTCTAAGGCCAGCTTCGAGAAAAATTGCACAGGACACTAAGGATAATCACAAGGCTTTCTTTAGTTATGTTAGGAACCTGGGTGGGAATTCCCAGATATGCTCAGAATTAGTCCAAAATGACAAAAAATACACCGAACCCACAGACATTGCCAACATCCTAGCTGACAGGTTCAGCGCAAACTCCCCACCAAAAGGGCTAATATCTATCCCAGCAGAGTGCTGCCCCCCTGACATCTCAGATGCTCAGGTAAGAGCTGCCTTCTCCAAAGCAAGAAACACAGCATCAATGGGACCAGACGGTGTCCCGGGCTGCGTCCTACATGAACTCCAAGAAGAGCTAAACCCAAACCTAAAACTACTGTTCAATCTCAGCCTTACTACAGGCTATGTACCCAAAGAGTGGCATACAGCAACAGTGGTCCCTCTCCACAAAGGTGGTGCCTCAATGGATCCTGGAAACTATCGCCCCATAAGTCTCACTAGCTTGGTCTGCAAAGCTATGGAAAGGATCATCATGGACCTTATAAATAAAGATATTGGGGACCTACAGACACTGGATCCTACCCAGTTCGGCTTTGTTAAGGGCAGATCCTGCCTCTTAAACCTGGTCGATTTCTTTGAAACAGTCACCAAGGCCATTGACAAGGGAAGGTGGTCCACACAGCCTACCTGGACCTCGCAAAAGCCTTTGATACAATACCCCACTCGGGCATTATAGATAAGCTCACCAGCTTAAATATAAACCCCTATGTCACTAGATGGGTTGCAAACTGGCTCAAGGACAGAACCCACATGGTTAGAATAGCTGGAGCCATGTCAGACTCCAAACCAGTTACAAGTGGCATCCCACAAGGCTCAGTCCTGGGACCTCTCTTGTTTGGTATATATTTCTCTGAGGTACAGGCCAACATGGAAGGACTGTGGCTGACCAAGTTCACAGATGACTGCAAACTGGGCACCATAATAGACTCTCCAGCTGACACAAGCATCCTCCAAAAGGGCCTCATAGAAACAGACAACTGGTGCCAGAGCCATGGCCTCAAGCTAAATGCCAAAAGTGTATAGTCATCCCCTTTGGCAAAAACAAAGTGCCCACAAATTACCACATAGGTGGTAATCCATTAAGTACAGAAGAAGTAATTAGGGACCTGGGGACCCAAGTTGATAGCAATCTCTCATTTGACAACCACGTGGCCAAAGTGGTTAGAAAAACATTTTATATAGCCCACCTAATCATGAAGGGATTCACATCTAGATCAGGGAGGTCATCGTGCCTCTTTACTCATCCCTCATCAGGCCCATAATTGAGTACAATGCCCCTTTTGGGATGTACCTTACCAGACACCTGCAGCAACTGGAAAGACCCCAAAAGTACCTCACCAAGAGGATCAAGGGGCTCAAACAGATGCCGTATGCTGCCCGGTTAAAGAAACTTCAGCTCTACTCAGTGGCATACCACCTGCTCAGAGGCGATCTGTGCCTGATGTATAAAGCCATGTCCAACCCGGAATTAATGGACATGCTGCACCTCAGAAAATCCAAATCCCGTCGAGCTACGCGCTCGAGGGACTTGAACCTCAGCACTGAAATAAATAGGACATGCTGGAAGGACAGATTCATAACCCAGAGGCTCCCTTCACTCTGGAATAAAATCCCAGTCCAGGTTAGGCAGAGTCCCTCATTGACTCTCTTCAAGAGGAATCCTGATGAGTGGATGGGAGATCGTAGGTTTACCCCGGGTATCACTTCTGTGTCACTGTTAGACAGAGGCACAGTATACTAACCTCGAAAAAGGGCATAGCAAAATTAATTTAAAATGGGTGGCGAAAGCCATACACACTCTGGCTAGGCTTATAAATGCCCTAGGGCAGATAGCCTAGTATGAACCTATGAACCTATGAACCTATTAGCGATCCAGGAAGCAGGCAGTCCTCCGTGCAGGATTAGTGTAACCTGCAGAAATGTACTCAGTTAGTAATCGAGTACATTTCTGCAAACTACAAAACAGAACCACGACAGCTGCAAATAAAGGGTGTATATAATGTGGAAGACATGTCAATGGCCAAATATATGGTCATTGGCATGGAAGACAGTGTCAAAATAACAAAAAATAATGTATTTTTTGGGGCTGATTTCAGACGTTTAAGTATAGGGCAGCAGCGCACAAATGGGATCGGCCTGAAAATTAAAAAAAAATTGAAAAAAGCATTCTAGCCAAAATCACAATTTTGCCATTATACTCAATGGCAAGCAGAAGACAACATGGCCACTTAATAGTGGTTGCTAAGGGGGAAGGCTCAGTGTTAAACTTGTAACTATGCATTAGCAGTCAGTTCTATGCAAATGAGGGGAATGATACTGAATCAAAGATTTCCCCTCATTGCTAGCCAGCGCCCAACGGTGTAAGTGCAGGATTACCATGGTGCAAGTCTAAGAGTTAGCTGACATCATAGGGGTGTGTGTCAAGCATAATGTAAGCTTATTGGAGCTCTGTGGCTCGGGTTTGCCCTTAGCTTAGCAGAGCTAAGGAAAGAGGTGTGTCTGAAACTGCCTAGCAGTATTTACATTGCATAAACAGGTGTGCGTGCCGTGCACCGGTTTTAAACAAACAAAAATAAATAAATAAATAAACAAGGAAATAGCAGCTCCATTCACATCTGAGCACTGTGTTTGCACGGTGCACCTTGGGGCTTAAACAGGAAGGTAATGGGAAGGGGAAACAGCAGTAGGAAGGTAATCAAGGAGAACTAGCATAGCTGACAGGTGAACTGTATCAGAATCAGCCAATTACACAAGCAGCAGCCCAGCCCAGCACACTACTATAAACTATACAAACACCTTTCCCTCTGTTTTTTTCCCACAAACTCTACACCACCGATGTGAACAAATGGGGAAATTTTACCTAACAAAAGCAACAAAATGATAGGGGCTGCTTTCGCTTTCATAAATCATTATGTGGAAGAGGCTGAGAATGCTGCTGACCAACTCACAGTGAGGAGAAGGAGAAGAGTGTACAGACCCAGGGTAACCTAACAGGGTCTACATGAGCTGGACATAGTGGACTGCTATAGGGTGGACAGGGACCTCCTACAACAAATTGTTGAGCTGTGCCGCCTCACACACAGTGCCAACAGAGGAGAACCCATCCCAGTGGATACCAAGGTATGGGTAGGTTTAGGAGACTACTACTACAGGTACCCAACAAAGGGGGGGTGGGGGGATCTCACAGGCATCAGCATGTCAGCATCCAACAGTTCCACAGTTGCTGGATGCATGCCAATGTAACTAGCCATTTACATATATTTCCACAACATGTGAGTTGACCAGCAATATGCGTCTCTTCCACCAAGTAGAATACCCTGGAGAGGTAGGGTAGCGACTGCACTCACATCACAGACAAGCAATCTATCCTAGTGAGGCAGGGTAGGGTCTACATAAACCACAAGGGGTTTCCAGGTTCAGCTGCCAGGCCCTTTTGGATTTTGCTGCATTTTATGAATGTGTGCTGTGTGCTGGTTGCCTGGGGTAGCTGATTTCACATCTGGCATGGCATAGCATGCATGTGGCTTTGCCCATGGGGTGCAGCCGCGATGCTGGTGCCACTGTGTGGGGATGCTGTCAGCTGGAGCCATGGCTGATGACACCATCAGAATGCCATGCACACCCAACAAGCAAACCAGGCATGTGATACAGGCACACTCAAGTCCAAATTGTCATTGTATGTCCCATGTTACACAATATGATCCTGCAGAAACAGCTGCAGCAGTAACAGCATGGGCTAGGGCCACATAGCCCCCCACCATTGCCAAGGCCAGCACAGGCACAGACTGACTCGGGGGAGGAAGAACCTGAACCTGCCCCTGTAGGCAGAAGGAGTTGTGCCCAGTATGCCCAGGCCTTGGCAAAGAGGCAACACATAGCACATACACTGACACGGTAGGAACCCAGGGAATGACACCTCTGTCTGACTTGCACATACAGTAAAAGGGATGCCAAACATGACACTACCTATGCTTAACCATGTATAGGGAGTGTACTATGTGCATCTGACATAGTCAGCCCTCCAGCACTATCCTCAATACTGGCACAGCCACAAGGTAATTCACTCTCCCTATCAATTGCTAGTTGGAGTAGTACGTTCTGCTACTTGTATCTGTGGTACGGATGTGAGCATGCAAGGGAATTGGGTGGCTGAATAGGATGGCAGGAGATAGTAGACACCTGTATGGGCAGCATGAAATCCTTAACAAATACTGGTGTCAACATAGTAGACAGTACTAGACAAGGTGACAAATCCCACTGCAAGACATGTGGCGGGCCAAATGTGTGTCCATAGGACACACACATGCATGTCAGTGAAGCTCACATACCCAGCAACAGTCTCAGCCAGCAGGACAGGTGTAGATGACCACAAAGAAAGGCTGTGCTAATGCCTCCGATTGATGGCAATGGAGAACAGCCCCCCTCCAGACCTACACAGACAGACTACAACAGGTCAGGCAGTTGGATGTTAGTTCTGAAGGGTAAGATGTCTGAAGCTGAAATGTAGGTCAATAAAACCTAAGATCTGTACTACAATTATATGCCTCTAGTCTGCATGATAGGTCAGAATACAGAATGAAATGGAAGCCAACAGAGTACCTGAAATACCAGTACAGTCATAGCAAATCTTTACAGTTGTTAGGTGTGCCCCTCTCCACAGTCCTACATAGAAATGTAGTAACATGTATGTGTGTGTGTGTGTAAAACAGTGGAGCCCAGATTACCTGAGCTGGCCAAATTAGCAGGATAGATTGTTGCATGTGTACAATATACAGAGCTCTGTGTGTTAGGTTGTTGTGTGTTGTATATTGTGTGAAAGTGGTCAGCATGTAGGCATGGAGGGTTGTGTCCTGGTGGCCTATGGTCAGTACTGTTGATGACAGGGCCAAGTTCTAACAATGGACATGGCATGAATGTGGGCCCAGACATACACACAGTAAGCAGGTGGAAGTACCCTATACAGAGAGTGTATAAAATGTTACTGTCAAATGGGCACACCTTTGGAATTGTACATACAGGTTAGCAGCACATTAGTTGTCTGTGGTAGTATAGAATACTGATGTAGTCTGGCCAAACACTGGCAGACCACAAAAGGCACAGTTATGAAGTACTGAGAAACCACTGATGTCCTCACACATGCCAGCTTAAGGGGAATGCCCCACATATATCTGTGAGTCAGCTGCAAGAAGCTTCCATAACACACATGCACTCAGCTCACCCCAGCATCAGCCACAGGTTCATCACAGGTCATATCTCTGCTGTTGTGAATGAGTGCAATATGACCCCCACTTCTGTATGGGAATACCCACAGAATGCAGCATGCTGAAGAGGTGACCCATGCAGGTGTCTCCCTAGCTGTAAGCATCACCCTGCCAGCATCCACACCAATGGATTAATAAGGACAGAAACTGTTGCCATTAACACCTTGCATAACTACCCTGTCACCCTAGGGGAATCCAGTGGCTTGCAGCCTGGGACTGTAGGAGTGACAGAATGCACTGGCCTGCTACAGATGGTCTGCATCACTACCAAATGCCCTACTGTCTCCTGTCAAAGGCCTGTGTCTCACCCGTACTGCTGTTTTTAGTTTCTCCAAGTCTTTTGGGTTTCTAATACCATGACGGGAATGGACCCTATTCCTAAGTCAAAGTACAATTACAGTTCATGAAATTAATATTGTTTCACTCTTTGATGGTAGCCAAAGTGCTCTTTGCAGCACCCGCAATGTGCCCAGTAATGACTCCTTCTGCAATTCGTATGGTGTTACATGAATTGGTAATATATCTAAATACGATTGTAAATTCATTTTTATAAGACCAGTTGCTCCTACTACTATTGGAACTGTTTAGGTATCTTTCCTCCACATGGCTCTCATTTCTGCCTGCAGATTTAGGTATTTTATGACTTTGTGTCTCTCTGTACACAAGACACTGTAGTCACTAGGTGTGGTGATTGCAATGATCAATGCTACTTTTGTCTTTTCTTGGACCACTATATCCAGTTTTCTAGCATCTATCTTTTGGACTGTTGGTATTGGGTGATCCCATGTGATGTAAACTTCATCATTTTCTATGATTCTCTGTGTCTCATGTTTCCAGTGTTTTTCAGCCACTTCAATACCATAGTATTTGCACAATCTCCAGTGTAACAATCTCGTCACATTATTATGCCTTTCAGTATACAGTCCCTCTGCCATTAGAGAGTCGTAACCAGTAATAAGGTGTGTGACTGTTGCCAATTTGGTTCCACAAAACCTACATATGTCTGTTTCTCCCACATGTTCAATGGACTTAGTAAACCAGTGTGTATGTAGCCCACTATCTTGGGGTGCCAATATTAACCTTTTATTTCTTGATGTAAATTCACCTCTCCTTAATCATTCCTGCATTCGTTCTTGATCAACATGAGGATCTTCCAGAAGTTTTCTATACTTGCCACTATATTTATGTTTTTTCCACATTTCTTGCCTTCTCACCTGGTCCTAAACCTTATATTCTTTCTCTTGTTTTTTAGCACATTCAGTTGCTGCCTGTTTTTTATCCACTTCTGGTTTGATTTCCATTCCTGCTTGACATCGACATGCCAATGTATGTTATCTCATGGACCCAAATAATGATGTAACACAGTCCACAGAACACAAATGCAAGGCCATGTCAACAAATCCCAGTAGCATGTCCACCATGTCCTACTGCATGAACTGTGGACTAACCCCTAAATACTGCTGGGATGAAGTGATGACTATAGGGTTACTTGTCAGATATCGCTCGCATAATGTTAGGAAGAGGACAGAATAACAGAGCATGGATGCCATGGATTGTGTGAAGTCTGAAACTCTGATGTGTGCCCATACTATCCCTGCCTGCAAACCCAGGAATGGGTGGCTACAAACCTGCTCATAAACCACAATGTGAAGGGGAAATGATCATATATATGAGCCCTGCTCTGGTTAACTTGTGTGAATCTGTACAGCTGAGAGGTATGGCCAAAGCAGGATATGGCCATTCTGTCACGTCGATAGATGTACAAGCATGGATTCCTCAGCCACCACAGTACTAAGGTGCTGGACCATTTACACAGACCCATCAGCAAGTGTCTGCAGCTCCCCATCCAGAATGGCATGATTGTGCAAGAATATGTAGGCTGCAGACCACAATACTGAACACAGCTTCATTCATCTTGTATTCTCCAGGAAATGACATAATACATCACAGTGTAAAACAGTGCATATGTCTGAATATCTCTGCTAACACCAAAATCATGTAGGCGAAGCAGCACAGACACAGTTAGTTACAGTATCCCACTATCCTTTGCCAATTGTGGCCCCATATTGTCAACTGATCTACATATATCCTGCAGAAATAGGTTGCTAGTCATAGGTGTAGAACACAAATGCCTGCAATGGAATACAACCTACCTAGAATGAATTCACACCTTCAATACAGAAAGTCATACTGGGCATGCCCCCACACTTAGAGAAACAGAGCCCATGTCTGACAACAAAATACAGAAGGATCATACTGGGCATGCTCCCACACTTAACAGAATGAAGCCCATGTCTGGCAATAACAGTGGACTATACATATCTGTCAGTTGCAGATGTCTGTGCATACCACATTGCACACCAGTCATGCTTTGTATACAAATCAGATAGGAATACACACATATATCCAAGGACAACACACTATAATAGGTCAAACATACACAAACAGAGATGAGGGGAAGAGAGAGACAGACAGTGACTAAGAGCTTCCCATCATGAGGCCTGTCCCACCCACCACACATTCATTTGGCTAATATCACATGATGTGCCAATGTCTATCAGTGTAGATATTTGTTTCTGGTAGCCCTCAGCACTACAATGTCTGTGGTGCTTTTGATAACTGCGTAACATGACAGTACAAGTCATTGTTCATCTAGCAGTTGTATACACAGTCCTGTCAAATGTAAAGTTGTGTGACTGAGTGTTATGTGTGTGTTTCCAGAGGAATGGATTATGGCCCATTTACACACACTACACTCTCCATTGCCCTAGTTTAGCTAGCCTGTTGATGTCAGTCACTTTCAAATATCACTTTGGACAAGGATCATCCCTATAAGCTCTGTGGCATGTGCAATAACTGCATAATGCTATAGTGGTTTGTACTAGTTAGGTAGGAGTTCTAATCCCAGACATGGCAACTGTGAAACTTTGCCTGTGTGTGTGTTTGTGTGTGTAGGGAACAATGACTTTGAGGCCATTCATAGACACTACACCTCCCATTGTCCTATTTTAGCAAGGCTGCTGATGTCATTCACCTTGAAATACACCTTTGGATAAGGGCTAGCCCTATAAGCTCTGTGGCATGTGTGATAACTGCATAATGGATAAGGGCTTGCCCTATAAGCTCCATGGTGTGTGCGATAACTGTGTAATGCTATAGTGTGATGTACTAGTTAGGTAGGAGTTCTAATCCCAAACATGGCAACTATGAAAATTCGTGTGTGTGTAGGGAACAATGATTTTGAGGCCATTTATAGACACTATACCTCCCATTGCCCTACTTTAACAAGGCTGCTGATGTCATTCACCTTGAAATACACCTTTGGACAAGGGCTAGCCCTATAATCTGCATGGCACATGCGATAATTGCATAATGCTGTAGTGTAACTTACTAGTCAGGTAGGCGTTCTAATCTCAGACATGGCAACTATGAAACTGTATGTGTGTGTGTGTTTGTGTGTGGCAATTAACAATTTTTAGGCTATTCATAGTCACAACACCTCCCATAGCCCCACTTCACCAAGCCTGCTGATGCCATCCACCTTGAAATATACCTTTGGATAATGGCTTTCCCTATAATCTCCATGGCACTTGTGATAACTGCATAATGCTATAATGTACTGTACTAGTCAGGTAGGAGTTCTAATCTCAGACATGGCAACTGTATGTAGAGATTAATGATTTTTAGGCTATTCACAGTCACAAAACCTCCCATAGTCCCACTTTACCAAGCCTGCTGATGTCATTCACCTTGAAATACACCTTTGGAGAAAAACTAGCCCTTTAATCTGTGTGGTGCATGTGATAACTGCATAATATTATAGTGTAATGTACTAGTTAGGTAGGAGTTCTAATTTCAGACATGGCAACTGTGAAACTGTATTTGTGTGTAGAGATTAATGATTTTAGGCTATTCACAGTCAGAACACCTGTCATAGCCCCACTTTACCAACCCTGCTGATGTCATCCACTTTGAAATACACCTTTGGAAAAGGGCTAGCCATCTAATCTGCATGACACATGCAATAACTGCATAATGCTGTAGTGTAACTTACTTGCCATGTAGGAGTTCTAATCTCAGACATGGCAACTGTGAAACTGTGTGTGTGTGTTTGTGTGTAGAGATTAATGATTTTTAGGCTATTCATAGTCACAACATCTCCCATAGCCCCACTTTACCAAGCCTGCTATCATCCACTTTGAAATACACCTTTGGATAAGGCCTAGCACTATAGTCTGTGTGACATAGGAGATAACTGTATAATGCTATGGTGTAACATACTAGTCAGGTAGGAGTTCTAATCCCAGACATGGCAACGGTTTGTGTGTAGAGATTAATGATTTTTAGGCTATTCACAGTCACGACACCTCCCATAGCCCCACTTTACCAAGCCTGCTGAAGTCATCCACCTTGAAATACACCTTTGGACAAGGGCTAACCCTATAATCTGTGTGGCACAAGTGATAACTGCATAATGCTCTAATGTAATGTACGAGCTAGGAAAGAGTTCTAATCTCAGACATGGCAATTGTGAAACTGTGTTTGTGTGTAGAGATTAATGATTTTTAGGCTATTCACAGTTGCAACACCTCACATAGCCCCCCTTTACCAAGCCTGCTGATGTCATCCACCTTGAAATGCACCTTTGGACAAAGGTTAGCCCTATAATCTGCATGACGCATGTGATAGCTACATAATGCTATAGTGTAATGTGTTAGTCAGGTAGGAGTTCTAGTCTCAGACATGGCAACTGTGAAACTGTGTGTTTGTGTGTAGAGATTAATGCTAATGTCATCCACCTTGAAATACACCTTTGGACAAGAACTAGCTTTGTAATCTACATGATTCATGCAATAACTGCATAATACTATAGTGTAATGTATTAGTCCGGTAGGAGCTCTAATCTAAGACATAGAAACTGTGTTTGTGTGTAGAGATTAATGATTTTTAGGCTATTCACAGTCACAGCACCTCCCATAGCCCCACTTTACCAAGCTTGCTGATGCCATTCACCTTGAAATTCACCTTTAGAGAAGGTTTAGCTCTATAATCTATGTGGCACATGCGATAACTGCATAATACTATAGTGTAATGTATTAGTCAGGTAGGAGTTCTAATCTCAGACATGGAAACTTTGGAAAAGGGCTAGCCATCTAATCTGCATGACACATGCAATAACTGCATAATGCTGTAGTGTAACTTACTTCCCATGTAGGAGTTCTAATCTCAGACATGGCAACTGTGAAACTGTGTGTGTGTGTTTGTGTGTAGAGATTAATAATTGTTAGGCTATTCACAGTCACAACACCCCCATAACCCCACTTTACCAAGCCTTCTGATGTCATCCACCTTGAAATATACCTTTGGACAAGGGCTAGCCCTATCATCTGTGTGGCACATGCAATAACTGCATAATGCTGTAGTGTAACTTACTCATCAGGTAGGAGTTCTAATCTCAGACATGTCAACTGTGTGTGTGTGTGTGTGTGTGTGTGTGTGTGTGTGTGTGTGTGTGTGTGTGTGTGTGTGTGTTTGTGTGTAGAGATTAATGATTTTTAGGCTATTCACAGTCACAACACCTCCCATAGCCCCACTTTACCAAGCCTGCTGATGTCATCCACCTTGAAATACACATTTGGACAAGGCCTAGCACTATAATCTGTGTGGCGCATGCGATAACTGCAAAATGCTATAGTATAATGTACTAGTCAGGAAGGAGTTCTAATCTCAGACATGACAATTGTGGGTAGAGATTAATGATTTTTAGGCTATTCACAGTCACAACACCTCCTATAGCCCCACTTTACCAAGCCTGCTGATGTCATCCACCTTGAAATACACCTTTGGACAAGGGCTAGGCCTATGATCTGCATAGTACATGAAATAACTGCATAATGCTGTAATGTAATGTGCTAGTCAGGTAGGAGTTCTAATCTCAGACATGACAATGGTGAAATTGTGCTTGTGTGTAGAGATTAATGACTTTTAGGCTATTCACAGTCACAACACCTCAAATAGCCCCACTTTACCAAGCCTACTGATTTCATCCACCTTGAAATGCACCTTTGGGGAAGGGCTAGCCCTTTAATCTGCGTGACACATGTGATAACTACATAATGCTATAGTGTAATGTGCTAGTCAGGTAGGAGTTCTAATCTCAGACATGGCAGCTGTGAAACTGTGTTTTTGTGTGTAGAGGTTACTGATTTTAAGGCTATTCACAGTCACAACACCTCTCATAGCCACACTTTACCAAGCCTGCTGATGTCATCCACCTTGAAATACACCTTTGGACAAAGGTTAGCCCTGTAATTTGTGTGGCGCATGTGATAACTCCATAATGCTATAGTGTAATATAGTAGTCCAGTAGGAGTTCTAATCTCAGACATGGCAACTGTGTGTTTGTGTTAGAGATTAATGATTTTTAGGCTATTCACAGTCACAACACCTCCTATAGCACCACTTTACCAAGCCTGCTGGTGTCATCCACCTTGAAATACACCTTTGGACAAGTGCCCACCCTATAATCTGTGCAGCACATGCAATAACTGCATAATGTTGTTGTGTAACTTACCTGCTAGGTAGGAGTTCTAATCCCAGACATGGCAACTGTGAGTGTGCATAGAGTTTAATGATTTTGAGGCCAGACACAGTCACAACCCCTCCCATTGTCTTACTTTACCAAGCCTGCTGATGTCATTCTCCTTCAAATACTCCTTTGAACAAAGGCAAGCCGTATAAAGGCTATGGTGCATGCTGTAAGTGCAGACCAATGTCGTAGCCGTTGATGCACAGCTATGGGTTTGAATTTCATCTGTGTCATGTGTTTATGTGGGTACATATGTATGTATCTGCCTCAATGATTGTGGCCTCATTTACAGCCCATACACATCTCAGAGCCTGACTTTAGCAGTCCTGCAGATAGCATCCTCCTTTCAAGTACCTGTTGTACAGCCCAAACTATGTCAGGACAGTGGTGCATGTGGTAAATGGGTAACATAATGACCTGTAAAGGTTGTTAGATATTGGTTTGAACCCCACCACTGACAAATGGAAATGTGTTATTAGGGATAGATAATTTTTGTAAACTCTCACCGACTACATCACCCAATGCTAGTATTTACAAGGGCTGGTGATGTTCCTCACCATAGAAGTACCTTGGGACAACATTCACCTAATAAGCTTCATGGCATGTGCGATAAATGTGGTACACTGTAGTAGTAATACATAGCTAGGTAGTGGGTTGAATCTCAGCACTGGCAAGTGTGTGCATGTGTGTGTGTGTGTGTGTGTGTGTGTGTGTGTGTGTGTGTGTGTGTGTGTGTGTGTGTGTGTGTGCGTGTGTCTGTCATCGGTATCCTGTGTGGAGATTGATGTGCTTGTGTGATGAGAGGAGGTATTGTGGAGCGGGTTTTGCTAAATTATTATATTGAGGACCTATTATATTTCACAATGTCCACCTTACAAGGACAGCAGATGTCAAACAGCAAAGAGGCTGGTGTACACAATCTATAACCCCACATGTGACATAATGGATTGGTGAACAATATGGGTAACCCTTGCTGTACTCAGAGAACACTCACCACCTATGTGTCCTACACAAACACACTTGGTTCTTGCTGTATTACACCCTTCCTTTGTTACTTTGTCTCTGCCTTACTGTCTCTCTCTCTCTTTCTCTACCTCTTTGGTGGATGTGGAAAAGTACAAGTGTTTTGCATAGGCAGCAGCTTGACTATTGTAAGGAATCAGTTGATGGCCTATGCACGAATAGTAGTCTCCCACTCACTAATTGCATGTGGAAGAGCTGTGGTATCATTCCATAGCCAATTGCTTGGAAACACACTCCTATAACTAAGCCCTTCATGTGGGTGTGGGCTCTTTTCCTTCACTGTGAGCAGTACTACATGTGGGTGTTTGACAAACAGCATCACAAAGGGTATTTGGAAATACCTTTACAACATACACTGTGGAGACAGGTCAACAAACAGAAGGGGGAAGTTCCAGACATGGGGACAGAATGCAAGTAATGCTGTTCTGCATTTTAAGTAATGCTGGTTTAACAGGGTTTGCATGGATATGGCCGTTCTACATGATTTGAAGTCTGGTATGACACCATTATGTGGGTGAGGAAAGTCTCACCTGTAGGGCTCTCTGCAGACTGTCCAGAGTTTGGAGTCTTCCATGTGTTTTGTTACTCACACATTTCCTATCTGTAGATATGCAGTAGCATACTCTGATGACTGCAGTCAGTACATGCTGACATCCATGTGAGTTACTGACTTCATATTGCTCAAAAGACATTAGACACAACAAATCCTGGTACACCAGGTAATGTTCAGATTATCACAGTAATATGTCAATACTGGTGTTGTGTTTGTGCTTCCGTCCCCCAAGTCTGTCACCTTTTGTCCATGTGTCATGCAGTAAGAGGTGCATATCTACAATACATCTTTATTTACTGAAATCATACCAGGTAACAAGTTAGTGAGATATCAGAGTGCTAGAAATGTTATGTATAGTAGGCCTCATATTTCAGTACAGAATCTGGACATTCTGTTGTAGTGTGTACAATATTGAGGTCTGTCTCTTATGGTGATTGTTGACAGAGTGTGTATTGTGTATATTTTACCTGGCCTGTGTACAGACTGTGGTAGATGTCAAGTGTCCTTGGTCCTGTTCAATCAGATGTTGCATGCTGCCCCAGGGGATGGTACCCTATCAGTGTACATGTTTGTAGGTCCAGACCAATACATGTCCCATACCACAGTAAGGCATCAGACTACACTGTGTATTGCCTGACTATATGTAGGGTTACGGTGTGAGTGGTTCATATGAGGGTGGTGTTGTTCACACAGTACATATACTGTAATATTACTTAGGTTTACTTTAATGTGACTGTGACTGTGTTCATATTGGTTGTGGGTATGCAGTTTCACACTGGTGTCTGTTACTCCATGTTGTTACATGACTGCAATGCCTGCTATATTTGCAAGTGCATGTGTATACCCCCATAGGACACTTGGGTCAATGTTGTGGCAGTCTACCTGTAGTTTGCACAGTGCTGTCCAACATGCCTAGAGGATCAGTGTATTTACCTCCTGTGATGTTATGTCCAAATATTTGTTGGATGAACTGTTGCCTGCCCACCAGAACTGTTGTGTATGTCCAGAAAAGCAGTGGGATGGTGTAAAGATGTATGTCACAAGTAGTGTGTAGTATGTGGCCTTGGGACCTCTGCACCTTCGGTTAATATGTGTTAGGACAGGAGTGTGTGAATGCATCAACTGTGTGAGCTTATCTATTCCAGTATTTTTGTGATATCCCCATTTACATGGCTGTCAACATCCACTTTGTGAGGTGTGGTACACACATCTTGCACTAAGGAGGTCAGTGTATACCTCTGCACTGACCAGATTATGTCAGACTGTTCACGTTTATTGGTCATGTCTCTGCTGTATTCCACAGAATCAGTACTGTTATTAGTGTGGTACTTCACTATGCTGATCTTATGATGTCTGTCGATCACTGATGGTGTACCTGTCAGTAGCAGAAGTGACATCCCACACAACATGTCTGTTAATACAACCCCTGTTACTGTAACAACATTCCACATTTATACCTGAAACACTTACATGACATCCCCTTGCAGTAAAAGGTTGTGACCATTGCTGCTGCAGTATGGCTCCAGTACAATGTTATGACCATTTGATATATATATATATATATATATATATATATATATATATATATATATATATATATATATCAATATACACACACACACACACACACACATATATATATATATATATATATATATATATATATATATATATATACACACACACACATATACAATACATTTAACCCTTTCTTTACAGAGACTATCCAATCTCTTGCCAACCAACTATCTCCTGACAGCTCAAGCCTGACTACTTCTATATCCAGCTCACTCTCCTCATTTCACTTTCAACCTGTTCCTACATCCCTTGTCTGTACCTGTATTCAGAAACTTAAACCAACCACCCTCTCACCTGATCTACCACCAGCAGAATATTTGCAAAAAGCTGCAAAAGCCATAGCCTATCCCACATCCATCCTGATTAATAGAACTATAACTGAAGGAACCATCCTATCTATCTGGAAAGTTTCACATATTATCTCCCTACATAAAGGTGGTAACTCCAATGAGTTATCAAACTACAGACCCATAGCTATACTATCACCCTGGCAAAAATTATGGAAAAATGTGTACATAAACAATTGCTAAACTACCTTACCCAAAACAACCTACTAGCTAACTGTCAACACGGTTTTAGGCCATTCCACAGCACCACCTCTGCCTTCTTATCCTTCACTGATTGCATTAACAAAAATAATAATGACATTCTTTCCTCAGCCCTGTTTTATTGATCTCTCTAAAGCCTTCGATATGGTTAACCATCAGCTACTCATAAACATACTTAAAACCCTCTCACAAGACACACTGGCTATACAATGGTTACAATCCTACTTAAACAATAGACAAAAGGCTGTACTATGGGATAACAACTTATCCACCCACCTTCCCATTGCCCTTGGTGTCCCTCAAGGCTCTATATTAAGTCCTCTCCTATTTTCTATTTTTTATTAATGACCTACATTCCGTAATTCCACAAGCTACCTGTACCCAATATGCAGACGATTCCACGTTAATCTGCTCAGCCTCTTCTCCAACTGATCTACAGACTCTAACCCAAAAGGTGTTCAATACAATTGAAAAATGGCTTCTACACTGTTGCCTCATCTTGAACCCCAAAAAAACAAAACTTTTACTATTCACTCCAACTCATAGGGCCTCCCCACTTAACTTTACTGTTATATCAAACAATGGTACTATTGTATCTCCTGATTCCACTACCAAACTACTAGGGGTATTAATTGATAACAACCTTAACTTTGATGCTGATATTAACAGTACGCTAAAAACATTCAACAAAAAACTCGGCTCCCTTTATAGGATCAAAACCTTCCTGACTCCATTAGCCAGGACTACTATTGCCGGCACGCATTTAATCTCTACTTCCCTCTGTTAATCCCCTATATTTACTAACTTGTGTAAAAATAACCTTAACAAGCTAGCAATCTCCTATAACAATATTGCCAGATTTGCTACTGGCTATGCTTTCAGAACCCGTCACTGTCATAATCTAGAACAACTAGCATGGCTAGAGTTACCAAACCAACTACTATATAACCAAATAACAGTTGCACACAAGATCCTGTATCACCCTACTAATACCCCAATACTTAATAACCTTATCACCCCCTACAATAATCTTAAGACCATACGCTCATCCAACTACTTGCACAAATAAGCAAAACCAACAATATGGCTGGTGACTCCTTGTTCTCTAACACTGTTGGCAAAACCTGGAACTCACTCCCTAATGACCTGACCTTGCTTTCCTCAATAACACTTTTTAAAAACAAACTGAAACTATACCTCAAATCACAGTGGTTATGTCCTTGTGCTAACCCTGACTAACTTCTTCACTTATCGCTGCGTACATGGTACTCTTTCTGTACCAAGTAGGTACTACTCTGTTAACCTATAAAGAGAGTGTGTTTTCATATATTAATCTCATGTCATTACAAACATCTTCCTGTATTACTTCCCAAATCATTTCATGTATAACGATTCTTCAACCAGCAATGTAAAGAAATGTAAAGAATTGCAAAAAATTTGTGATGTACCTGTATTTTTAGAATCGTTCATGTAAAATAACTAATATTTGTGTTTGTTGGAGCTTTTCTCCCCAGGCCTTTACTGAAAATGGACATATATCCAGTTGGACCAGCCCGGTCAACAAATGTAAAATAAAATAAAATATATATGTATATATATATATATATATATATATATATATATATATATATATATATATATATATATACACACACACACACACACACACACACACACACACACACACACACACACGCACACACATATACACACACATACACATATATTTATATATATATATATGTATATATATATATATATATATATATATAAATTAATATACATTATATATATATATATATATATATATATATATATATATATATATATATATATGTCTATGTACATGTACACATATATATATATATATATATATATATATATATATATATATATATATATATATATATATATATATATATATATATATATATATATATATATATATATATATATATATATATATATATATATATATATACATATCCCTCTTATGTGTAGAACTGACTGTTGTATATACCTTCCCAGATGTATCACACCATAGTTATCTGTTATGTGTATAGTCAGATGTCACAACATACTTGATTAAACAGTAATATCACTTACAAGTACTACACAATTGTAGAAGTCAACGCAGTTGTTCAATACTAGTCAGTATGTGCACTGACAGAGATATGTGAAAAAGCACCAACCATCATCACAGCTGTGATGGAGTAGTGGTTAACTGCAGTGACTATAGTGTGCAGTTCCTGGGTTCAAGACCTAAAAAGTATGTTTATTTTGTTGCTAGGCAGAACAAGGGCTGTTGGTTACAGAGTGGTTAAGGCAGTTTTGAGCAGCTTTAAGTGTGTTTGCGTGGATTTGCATGACGGTAAGTGCTGCTAACATACGGTTAAATGAATAACTGCTTACACTGTGTAAGCTTTGCTTACCAGTACGCAAATCAGCTTAGCATTTACATTTAAGCAATGGTTACACCTGTTAATTATAGCTTAGCCTTGGTAAGCAATGATCCCATTCCAGTATGATAATAAAGCAGGGTAATGACATTATTAATAAGTGTATTTCATGTAATGTACATAACATGCTTCTACATGCTGTCAGTACAGTAGCAAGGGCTGTGAGTATACTGCCTGGGACACCTGTGCATATATGGCTAAAACATCAATCTCTTCCGGTAGTATGTGTTTCATACATGGGGAGCATCCAGGCTATATGCAGTTACAGCATTAAATTAGGACTGTTGACAGTGCTTTCCTGAGTAACAGTGGATTGCAGATTTTAGTACTAGAACCACACACCCTTGCATGCAAAGCTGGGGTCTGACTACTGTGTTGTCAGTGTGCAAGCTGTGTGTTATCAAGTACTTGCTACTGGATACTGATCTGATATGTGGATATTAACTGTAGACTACTATGTGTATAGGACATGTCATTGAGGGCTGCTGTCATGTAGTACTGGCATGCCTATCAGTGTCAGATGTCTATCTGTCAAAACAGTAATCATAATGCATAACCGGTTGGCTAGCTGATGTCTGTCTGTCCTCTGTACAGATGTGCAGATGTCAGGTATCCATCTGGGCTGTTCACAGGCAATCTATGCTGGGCTGACTCTGACATGTCTGCCTATCTATATTATGAATGCCACAAGTATGAAACCACACCCTGTGTACATCATATGCCATGGATTCCCCAACTACACTAGCACAGTCACCAGAACATGCTTGGTTACAGGTCTCCAACCCAGACACTGGCCATGTTATATAATATAGTTTGCATACAGGTCAGTTGGTGCACCTCATTGGGCTTCTGCAAGAAAAAAACAGATGATTGGATGTTGCATGTAACTGTTACCCTGAGGAATCACTAATGTGGCATTGGTTGATAGATGCCCTGCTGACAAATATCAGGTGGCATGATAACACTGTACCCACATACTCACTCTTCTCATCTATCCATGGACAATATCCTGTTACACATCTAGGAACACCTGCACCTATGGGCCCCAGTACCAACATATGTGTTACTGTGCATTGCTGATAATAACAGTGTTTGTGTGTTTGTAAACCTGCTGTTGATAATACCCCTAGGACCTCCTCACACACCGCACCCCCTATTGCCATAGTTAGAAATGGCTGCTGCTGTACTGCACCTTATATGTACCTTGTCAAACTCTTCACCCTATGGGCTACCTGGAGCTTGCAGTACCAGCACAACACTGTTGTACAAATGGCTAGATAGCCATGGATTACCCTCTGAGTCCTGGCAAGTGTGTATATGTGTGCAAGTGTGTATATTTGTAGGATACATCATTTTGAGGCCACATTGTCCAAATGCAATGCAACTGCCCATACACTGTAAGGCATAGTGATGTCGCTGACATGCAGAGAGCCATGACAATCACCCTACTATCTCAGTGGCATGTGCAATAAATGCATATCCCTGTAGTAGGACCGTTGAGATAGACAAGGGTTTGTATTGCAGTCCTGGTGAATGTGTGATTGTGGGTACGTCAGAGTATTATCATGGGTGTCAGTGAACAACATACCCAATGTGTGGTGTAGGTGATGGGTATACTGTTGTGACACCATGGTACCCCCAGCACATGTTCCAAGGTCCATTGTATGAGGACCACTGTCACCATCAACCATACATGTAACTGAGTACACTATACAGGCCAATGATGCCTGTGCTGTGTGCAAGGTATCTGTAACAGAATGGACTCACTGACATGGTAGATTGCACTGGTAAACCCAGGTCTGTCAGATGTGTCTATGACTGTAATGTGTTTGTCAATGTGTCTATGACAGTATGGCATACTATGTGTTGTCCAGTAACACCCAGTGCATCCCCCATTACCATACTGTACAAGGCCTGGTGATGTTCCTCACCTAAGAAGAGACACAGGACACACCTCATCCTACAGCTGTTTGTTGTGTGCAATTACGACAAAAACATTATTATCAATATGTATTTAGGTAGGGGTTCTACTGTCAGTGTTGCTAAGCACGTGTGTGCGCATGTGAAGGGATCTACTTCAGTTCACTGAATATACATGTCACAGGAGGTCATCTGTCCATGAACTGACTGGCATATGATGACATTTCAAAGGACTCCTGTGACGGGAATTATTTCCATCAAAACAGGTGGTAGATGTGTACATGCCCTCTTTCCCACTGTAGAGCTGAACATTGATACTGGCGTTGGTATATATAGTTGGCTGTTAATGTTGTGGACACAGTCACCCTCATTGGGGTTATTGTTGTGTGTATCCCGATGCTTAGTCTGCTGTAATACTGTACAGTGTATGTTAACAGGTTAGGTAGTCATCAATCACAAGATGTGCAGCTGTACACCACTCCACAACCTCCAAAGTGTAGGGCTGTGCCACACATACCAGCACACCTATGTTTACCAACAGCAGGATTGCCATAAATATGGGAAGGGGACACATACCCAGCCAGTACCATCGTTGATGACATTAAAGTAGCAGACTGATTACGTACTGCTGTGATGTTTTGCCTATTATGTTTTGGTGGAATTAAATAGACTAAAATGTTTCACTGACAAATACAGTACATCCATATGTACAGTGATGTGCGTGTATAGCATCAACACCAAAGCATCTGTGTGTGTCTGTTATACGAAAACATGTGATGTGTGCTACCCAGCACACTGTACATTGTCCACTGTAGACAGGCTGCTGACATCAGCCACCATGCACTCACATGTATACACCCCTCAGACCTATCAGCCATGTAGCACATGCAGAAATTATTATGCAGATCTATTACCTGTGTGCAGCTGTACCCAGGATATGATGCAGTCAAAATGTGTCACCACAGTGCCAAACCCCTTTTAGGATACAACAGCAGACCAACCTCCTGATGACACATACACACCTTCAACAGAAATGGAATACATTATGGAGACCACTATCAGTCAGTGGTAATACCAGCTATATTGCATCATGCCTACACAGCTACACATCTGACATGTAAGCATTAAACTTGCCTGCTGAAAACATATTTCACAGCATTACATTGATGCACCTTCATACATTCACCCTGTGCATCAGAACCATAGTAGCCTGCCCCTGCATTGATGGTATGGATGACAGGGATGTGGCACATGCATCATCATATGCACAGGGTGTGGTGTGGGTCTGCCAAAGACCTAGGCTGAGCCATTTGGTTGACATCATGTGTGTGTGTGTTAGTGGGCTTTGCTATTAGTTGGGCTGTAAAGATGTGGTGTGTGTATGTATGGAGGTGCCCTAGTTGTCTTGGTGATGTGTGTGTGTGTGTGTGTGTGTGTGTGTGTGTGTGTGTGTGTGTGTGTGTGTGTGTGTGTGTATGCACACAATTTGGCCATTTGCCTGCCCTATACATGGGTTTGTTGGTCAGCTGCAGCCATGGACATGATAAGTGTGCCTGCCAGGGGTTCCACGGGCACTACCAGGTACAAGGCCAGATATGTTACTTTCCCCTGAGCATGACACCTGTCCACTGGCTCTGGGTCCCTGCTGGGACTGACCAGGGCCATGTGCACATGGCCTGCTTTGGTGTGGTATGGACAGCGCCCCCCCCCGCAGTGCTGCTGCTGGTACTGCCACTACAGGAGCAGCTACGACTTCCTGCACATCCATGTAGACCTCCACCTGTTGGTGTTGGTGACCTATGTCCACATGGCTGTCACAGTATTTCCACCATACACTCTAACATCGACAGTGTATGGTTGACCAGTCCCACCAGCTTGCCAAACCATCTTTCCATGACCTCTGCAAAATAAAGGTGGGCACCTGCGAGATAATGGATGGTGTCAATAACAGCTGAATGAGTAGCCCTCTGTAGCCTCAGACCCTGTCTGATATACCATTCCATACATGCCTGTATCTCCATGATGGCCCGAAACATGTGTCTGGTGACACCACTTGTGGCACTGCTGCCAGGGGCATGATGTCTGGCAGCCCTCCTATGAGCACCCCTGTCCATCTGTCTGTGTGGTGACCTGCCGGATATCCAACTATGGCTGCCATGTATAGACACACTTGCCATAGTCCCCACACTGCCCTGTTCCATTCCATGACCCGCCAACTGCCCCTGATCTATGGCCACTGGTGATGGGGAATGTATAGGCAATGTGACTGTGTGTGGGGATGGGGTGGATAACAGTGGAATGTCAACCAATGGCACAGCTTCAGCCACTGACAACTCCACCTGTGCCTCACAACACCTATCATCATTGTCAGAGTCTGTATGGACACTAACTTCAGATTCCCTGCAGGAGACACCCTGACCCACCTCGCCATCTGTGAGGGGAAAACAGAAACCTTACTTTCAGACCTGTATGTCATTGCTTACCTCTACAGCAACACCCACACACACACCCCCACACACACAAACACACACACTTACAGGTGAGGTGTCATATAGATATTACAGACACCTCTGATTAGCCACATGTCAGCATGTATGACATATAGCAATCAACAGCATGCAGTGCAGCTATTTCAATCCCTGTTACCAATATTATACATCTCTGTGATGCATGAGTTGTGTTAGTAGGTGATGGCCCTTCCTCTGGAACACACTGCACCCATGTACACAGTATTGCTGTGCACCTGTTCAGCACCCTGCCATGTACTGTGCACCATACCTCACAAGTGTACACACCATTGCTGACTGTGTATATGTGTGGTGGTTATGTTCACTCTGTTGCCACAGCTCCTATGTGTTTGACAGATACATACCTGGGCTGATATGAGGACAGATGGCAATAGTAAGTGCCTGATGTTTAATTTGCAGATCTCATCAGCAGTGCATGTCTTGGCACTGAAATCCAATTATACTGACAACCTCCCAAGCTTACTGTGGCTATGAGGAGTGTACACACCCTTATTGACATGCCACCATCTTCCCTGATATGCCATGGAGCCACAATACTGCATATGTTACCATTACACATACCTGATATGTGACATATGCCCTGTACAATCACATGCAGTATCAAACAAATGTGTTAGTTGTGCAGATGTTGATAGTGATGCATACATTATGTGGGTTGCATAAGTGTGCACACCCTTAGCACAATGTTTTGTTGCAGCACCTGTATGTGAACAACAGCAGTAACTTTTCATGGAAGGTGTATACTAACATGGCCCATTCTCACTTGAGATTATGTGATCACCCCTCCCTACAAATGTCCCCCAACTCTGCCATATTGCATGCATGGCTCATGTTCACAGCCCTTGGAGGTCACATAGTCCCTACACTATTGCTGTTGAGTCACGGTTATGTCTTGCACAATGCATGACCTTGACTGTGTTCAGATACAGCCATTCTATGTGACCTTTGGACATATGTTTTGGTTCATTGTTGTGTTTCAGGGTGACACACCACCCCATCCTCAGCCATTTTGCGGATGCATGACAACTATGGGCCACACATGCATGTGACTTGGCGGTGTCCCACATGCAGAACAACATGTCGACCGCCATAGTTTCTGTTAATTAACAGCAAACCTACAGGTGTACACTGGCACCAGCAGGGTAAAGATGAGAATGGTGGGCATGAGGTGGACTGAGGTAATGCTTGTGCAACTCATGTATCTTTATTAAAAATATCTGTAGGTTTCAGCCTTGGTCTCGGAATACCATAACACATTGCAACACATGCCTGTGAGAGACTTGATGTTATGCATATGGTACCTGGAGAGAGCCTTGGATGATGTCCCCTGTAGAACAACTCTTCAATCTGAGTACCCTAACCCATAGGCCACAATTATGCAGAGTCCAGGTAATTGTTGACACAGGTACTGTGCAGGCAGTACCTGCTAGACATTCCTAGAAGTCCTCAGTGTTGCTGCATGTGTCTGAGCAGCTTCCATGACTGGTTTGCAACATGTGCTGTCATCTGTCTTGGATGGGCATCTGTTTATTTCTGACATGAATGTTGTCCCATAAGTCATACACACATACATGACTGCACTGTTTGCCATGGCATATGCAATGTTGATGTAAGGCTACATTTCCTACTCCTGAGTGCTACGTTTCAGATATGGGATGTATTCCATAGTTTGTAACAGGTGTGCAAGCCAGGGCTGCCTCTGTTGCAGGTGAGTGGGCAGATGTCATGGACAGATATCTTGGACAGCAGAACATTACTTGGTGTGACATTTAGACCATCTACGTGGTGGAAGGTGTGTATTCCAGAAGAGTGAATGCTGTAAGCACCTCACAAGCTGCTTCCACAGTATGTTATATGGAGTGTGTGCACACATATGCGTCTAGTGTATGTTAAGGTATGTATTCCCCATAATTGTTGTCCTTACATAGGGTTCCATATTACACATGCATTGCTCATTTTAGCATCACATTACAGGTTGTAAACAGTGTGTAATGTGGTACTGTGATTTGCCAGTGTATAGATCTGGAATAGTTGCCATTGTGATAGTAGTATATACAGTATTTTGCATGCTGTAGAAGAGTACTGTGTCAGGCATGTCTGTAATGTAGGCCATTCCTCCCACCATTATGTTCATCTCTGTCCACATATCTTGCACTGACAGGTCATGCGGTATATTGCAAGACCCATACATACCCTTCAGATATAGCACCAAGGTGACTACTGTGATGCAGTGCAGTTAACAGCAACAATAAGTGAACATGTACAGCATGCACTATGGTTAGGTGTGTTACATGTGTGCATGGCACATAGCATGGCCATAACATGGCCAGCGTATTGGTAAACGTGAAATAGAAACAACTCCATACTCACCAACTGGAAGCTGCTGCCCTACTTGGATACCTGAGGGACCTACATAGTTGTGTGAGAAATGTAATGTCAGTAGCCACACCTGTGCCATTGGCACAGGGTGGGAGCAGCATTTCAGAACATCATCTATACAAACCAACAATACTAGAGATTATGCATGTCTGCTCCTTAATACACTGCAGAAACAGACTATATTATCTGACATATGCATACATATACTTTACAGATGAGGACAGGTAAGCAGCACTGGCCTACTAATGTGCACTGGGGCCTTACTTGGATGCTTCTGCTCCATTGTGTGGGTGGCACCCACCTCCACAATACTTTCTTTAGCTGCTGGAATTTGCCAGCATGTGGGTGCCCCAAGGCTGGTGAGGAGCTCCTCCACATGAGTCAGTAGGGGCTGGATGGTATGTCCCCCACCTGTGGCTTGCTGGTCCCTTCTGACAGCAGCAGCACGTTGATGGGCGTGGTGGATGAGATCAGTACAACGATGCCATACCTGTACATAACTTTGGTTATGCAGGCCAACATCGTTTACCCCACAGACAAGCTCATTCCACAGGGCAGTCCTCTCCTGCATATCATGTGATGTCTGTGAAAACAGGATTCTATGATGCTGCATGAGGTACTGCAGAATGATGTCTGTTTTGTCTGCAGTATATGCAGGCTTCCTTTCTCTGGACATGGTACCTGAAAGACATAAACAGTTGACAAGATCTGAGGACAACATACTGCAAGGTTATCGTACTTGATACTTAACATCTCCCTCACCCCCGTCATATATGCATACCTAATCCGAATGCACACATCACTTGGCATGTTTACATCAAACCTTCTGTTGGGACATATATCCTATTGTGCAGCACATACTGAACTTTGTTGTTATTCATGTTCCATGTTTAAACAGTATCATTGGTGGCCTGTTGCTAACAATGTCACCTGCATGCCATTGTAATGGCCACTATGGTTCCATATATGTATCTGTTCTGTTTGCTGTGCAACCATTCCAAATCTGGCGTTTTGTGTTAATGGGACTATGTATGCATGCTGTTATAGCTAATCCTGGATTATGTTGACTATTACTGACAACATATATTGTAACACTGCAACTCAATATCACATTTGGGAAGGCTGTTCCCAGTAGACCCACCACTTCCACCTCCTCTGGCCATGGCTGTAGGCTGGGACCCGACATGGGACCTCTTCATCTGCTGGTCTGGCACTACATTCAGGTGGACCCACCTCAGGGGATAGGGCCTGTGCCCCCCTGGGAGTGCACACAGATAGGATCTTGTAACCTGACGTCATGTCCAGGGTCTGGTGCATAGGGAGCTCTGCAGATAATTGTGTCATCAGCAACACAACTGTGATGTCCTCATGTCACATGCAGAGGTTCAGCCTGCCCCTACAGCTCAGCCCCCAGCACAGCCACCTTCAGGGCCGTGAAGGTGCAGTGGTGACTGCCTATATATGGGGAGCTCAGCCCTACTATTTCCAATTGGCCTGTATAGGGCTTCCTATTTCCAAACACCCCTCCCTGTCCAAGGTGATTACCTACCACATGTCATACACCAAACCTGTATGCTGTTTTGCCCATCATGTCTGTCTTCCAAACCACCCTACCTCCCCATATATACCTACTATCCTTCCCTAACATTCCACTCTCACCTTAACACACACAGGGCAATGTGTTACCAACACAAATGTCACACCATACATGACTGTCCATTTTGCACCCACTAACATGTGCTTATGGGTGCCTTAATCACTGTGTATCTAACAGCCCTTGTTCTGGCCAGCACATACATTATCAGTCCTTGCCAGTGTGTAACCCAGGACCCTGCACATCATAGCCACATTTATTTACCAGTAAGCCATCTGGGCTGCAGGTATGTGGGATGTGGTATTAAACATATCATACAGCACAGTCATTCAACAGTAGGGACATTTTTTAATATGTATATATACAGATTCGTATCACTTCACTGAAAGACCATTTCACTGACACCCATTTCACTGAGACAAACTCACCTAAGGTTAATGTCACCTAACAGTCATTGCACCTAATAATCATTTCACTGACAAGTAGTACTGTGAGGCAAGTAAAAGGTATATGTCCTTTTCCCCACTGTATTGCAATCCTGGTGTTAGTATATATAGTTAGGGGTGGTGTGGGGGGAGGCTGTAGCCCCACACCAAGTTGGGTTTTACCATATAATGTAAAACAACACCAGACAACAGAAAACCATCTTATGTGGGGGTTTACACCCTCCACACCTCCCATTGTGGGGGGGGGTGCCCTCACAGCCCCCTTAACTATATCCACTAACACCAATATCACACTACAGTGGAGAACAGGACATCTACCTTTGACGTGCCTAAGACCACTACTTGTAAGTGAAATGGGCTTTGGATGAAATGAACTTTCAATGAAATGAACTGTAGGTGATTTGGTCTCAGTGAAATGGGTGTCAGTGAAATGGTCATTCAGTGAAGTGATATGAATCTCTCTCTCTCTCTCTCTCTCTCTATATATATATATATATATATATATATATATATATAGAGTGACCTCACTCAGACATGAGGTCCACACTCTGACACTCCTTCCTGAACTGCTGCACTGTTCTGCCTTGCTACAACACAGAGCATCACATGTGGACACAGCCTCAAATTAGGGGGAATATATATATAAGGACAGATTGTAGATTGGCCTATTACACACCTATGATGTTTGTGCATGATACATTTCAAATTGGCATGTTTGTTCTGCAGGTGGTGGGGTCTGACTCTCGTGTGTATAATGACTTCATTTCTCCCACCTTCAGCTATTTGCTAGACTAATATACATGCTTGGAGGAACAACACAGACATTATGATGGGTTATATCTTGTCATTCTGTACAGATACACACAGTTGACAGGTATGGCCCAATGCCCACAGGGCCAGATGCTATGTCCATAGCAGTTGTTCAGCAGGACATCATTACAGCAAGTCTTGATGGCACATATCAAGCTTTCAAAATCATCTGTCCCATTATTACAGACCAAATGCTACATTCACATACAATGGTGTCATGGTTCACATACCTGTTGTAGTAGTATGCTCTTTTCTGTGTTGCAACTCAAGAATGTCTGGCTTGATTGCTGTTTTTCCTGTTTGTATAACTTTTGTTTCTAAATTTTAGTCCTGTTTTGGCTGTTTTTTGGGGAGGATCTTAATCTTCCTCTCTCTCTCAGTCTCTCTCTGTGTCTCTCTCTTCACTACAGGGATCAAGCTACTATGAATAGATTGCAGCATGCCTTTTGTAGATGTCGCTCAGGAGCAGGTGATGGCCTCTGCACCAATTGGTGTTACCCACTTGCTAATTGCATGCAGCCAGCTGTGTAGTACTTCCAGTAGCCAATCTCATAGCAAGCCATTACTGTAAATGACTGCAAAATTGTGGGGGGGTTGTTCCTTTACCTTTCCTGTATGGAAGACATCCTTTCTGTGTTTAGGCAGCATTGTTACAGACAGCAGGTGGCAATACCTTCCACAACAGGACTTGTGGACACAGGACACATACAAGTTTGTATACTGTTCAAGAACTACAGACAGAGTGTAAGTATTGCTGTTGCCTGCATTGTATACTGCTGGTTTTACAGGGTTTGTGTGTACATGCTAGTTTTGCATGGAATGCAGTCTGTTTGCATTGCTCTCAACTGTGGGCCTATCCACATGATGGCCAGAGGATTGGCTGTTATGTTTTGTCTGCTCACCACACAGGTCATGTGTCTGACAGATCAGTGGCATACCTCAGTTGATTGCTATCAATACATGGCAACATTCTGTTGTGTTTCTGACTTCATATTCCTGAGTACAGGTATGTTGCAACCAGTCCTGTAACACCAACAACTTCCACAGTGTGTAACAGCAATATTGGAAATATGGCCCTGTGTTCCAGCCTCTGTCCTCCACATATATGCCAGGTTTTGTCCTGATGAAATACAGTAAAATGTTGTTAGGCAATGGCCTATCATTATTTACTGCTAAAATTCCTGCTATCATTCCAGTCATGTTGTGGACTCCCACACAAATTGTAGGGTAGGGTCCATATATATGAGGGCAACAGCTGGGCAAAACATGTGTGACCTTGTACGTTCCGGAGGTCAGTGTGTGGTACACAGTGTTATTTGCCCTTGTACAATTTTTTATGGGGGAGGGGTATACAATGCTTTTAACCTAGGCTGTTACAACATGTGAGGGATATCTGTGTTAAGACACATTGAGGTATATGGCTGTACATTTCCATACTTTTCTCCATGGAAACAGTGGTGGCCTACAGCTTACAGTGGTATACACAGTTCTGTTTGTAAGTGTGATAGTGACATTTTAAGTTAAGCATTGTTATGTAACAGATACATTGACATTTTCACAACTACTAAGTTTCCCTCTAGGGGTTGAGTACAGAGTGTAATTGGAGGCTGTTGAACTACATCTGTAATGAAGTGTTGATTGTTTCTTATCTTCAAGGCAAGTGCTTTTTTACTATTGTACTACTTGAATGCCTTAGCCTGGACAGCATAGTATGTTACATTTTTCACATTACTTGCATCAACTGTTTTGTGTGAGACTTGCATTAATTGGTGATTATGTATTTCAAACACCTATGTGCTGTAACAAATGGCATAAACAATTCAGTAGTACACAAATACATTTTTCTGTGTATGCATACTTGTGTGTGGTGTCATGTCCTTTGCATTGTGTGTGGGTATATGTTTCATGCAAATATTATCATTTATGGGAATGAGTGACACACTGGACATTTTAACAGGTAGCAAATACAGGACTTATGGCTGTTGGATATACTGCGCACCCTCTACATCTACTCTTCTTCTACATATCTATAGGTACTAATATCTTCTGAAGTGAGAGGTCCAGGATGTGGTTCCGATGTGCGATTGCACTACACATTTATATATATATATATATATATATATATATATATATATATATATATATATATATATATATATACATATACATATACATATACATACATATTTATTTTTTTATTTATTTTACATTTGTTAACCGGGATAGTCCGAATGGACACAGGTTCATTTTCAGCGGAGGCCCGGGGAGAAAAGCTCCACATGTGTATAGTTACAGAAGAGTTAACAGTAGCAGTTTTATACAGTTACATATAGATACAAGTTACAGAATTACAGGAATACATGCATACTTACTTAAAAACTTTACAATATTAATTTTCTTGTTAGAACATGGACATTTTCTAGTGGTACAAGGCTGAGTAAGGTATCATATCATTCAGTAGTATAATACATTTGAGAGTGATAGTCAATGTTACAGACTTTTAAGACTATTCTACAGATAGCCAGGTAGTAAAGTGAATGGTGAGTCCCACGGATGTTGGGGAAGGAGAGTAAGTATATATATCTATCTATGTATATACAATTTATGTTATATAAATATATTTTAGTTATAAATATATATATTCATATATATAGACATATATATATATATATATATATATATATATATATATATATATGTGTGTGTGTGTGTGTGTCTACAAATATATATATATATATATATATATATATATATATATATATATATATATATATATATATATATATATATATATATATATACACACACACACACACACACACACACACACACACACACACACACACAAACACACACACACACACACACATACATCTACATATATAAAAACATTTTACCTAATGTTGAATGACTGTGCTGCATGATATGTTTGACAGTACCTCAATGTTAGGTAGAGCTGATATGGCATAGTGATAATTCACTGTGGCTATGGGGTGCAGGGTTATGGGTTTGAGACTTGCAAAGGCTGATTATTTTGCCGCTGGGCAGAACAAGGGCTGTTGGATACAAAGTGACTAAGGCACTTTTAAGCAGGTTTGTGTGGGTTTGAGTGACGGGAAGCAATGCTAACTTCCAGTTAAATATGCTTACAGAGAGTTATCTTCAAATTGCTTATTCTGTGTGCACATTGCTTACCCCCGGGCAAACAGGTTTAAACCTGCTTACTACTGCTTAAAAGTGCTTACTCCTGCTTACTCCCATGTTAATTTCTTTAAAAGAAAAGAAAAAGGGGTGATAGGAAATTGAAGAAAAAGGGGGGCAAAGAGGGCAAGACAGTAGGGAAAATAGCTAGGGATGTGCAGGAAGGGTGTAGGGAAGGTCCATAGCTGTCCATTTCTTCTCAAGCAACAGCTGTGCATATACACTGAATATGGAGGTAGATTTGGACACTCAAACCCCTGAGAGAGGGGCGAGGACAACAATAATATGTTGTGAAGCCAATTACACCAGATTACGTGTCCAATGTACACGTGTGTGAAATGGACAGCTATGTATGTTGCAAGATTTTTTTTAGGGAACAGATTGCCCTTTTTTAAGGTGAGAGTGGGATATTGGGGAAGGATAGTAGGTGTAGTTGTGGAAGTAGGTTAGGTAGAATGACAGACAAGACAGCATACAGGGGCAGTATATGACAAATGGGGGTAAACACCTTGGATGGGGAGGGGTGTTTGGAAGTCAGAAGCTCATTAGCCCCCAAATGGAAACTGTGGGACTGAGGTCCCCACCCATGGACAGTCACTACTGCACCTTCACAACCCCAAAGGTGGCTGTGCTGGTGGTTAGTTAGGAGGGGCAGGCTGACCCTCTAAATGTTCCACATGGCCCTCAAGCTGGTATAGCAGATCTCCAAACTCCCTCCAGAGCTCACTATGCACCAGTCCATGGACCTGATGATGGGTGACAGTTTCCTGTCTGCGCCTGATCCCGGGGGGTGGGCCCCATCCCCTGAGGTGGTTCCACCCGAAGGTGGTGCAGGACCAGCAGACAAGGAGGTCCTGGGGTGGGCTCCAGACGTGCTGGTGCCCGGTGCCATGGCCAGATGAGGTGGGAGAGGTAAGTCTGCTGGGACCAGCCTTCCCAAAAGTGCTATGGTATTGCAATTTTAAAGCATATGTGGGTTAGTAATAGTCAACACATTCCAGGATTAGGTATAACAGCATGCATAGATATTCCCATTAACCCAAAACACCAGATTTGGAACAGTTGCATAGTAAACAGTACATGTGCATATATGGAATCACAGTGGCCATTACAACAGCATGCAGGTTACATTGATGACAACAGGCCACCAATGTGGGAGCATTTCAACATGGCACATGCATAGAAACACATTTCAGTATTTAGCAAACAATATGACATATGTCCCAACAGTAGATTTAATTGTACACATACCCATTAAGTTGTGTATTTAGATTATTGTTGCAGATATGGTGGGGGGGGGTGATGTCAATTAATAACTTATATATATCTGTAGTTCTCACAACTTTCTTAGTCACTGCTGTCATCTGTACCTTACAGGTATTATTACACTACCCTATGGCCTTAGTTTGGACAGTGGTATGTTTGTAGACAAGTATATATGTGAACTGTGTTTTACCTACAGTCTGCACCACTTACCTGGTATACCTGTGGAGGTATTGTTTGTTAACACTACCTGACTGTTTCTACATATAGTCCCAGATTCCAAGTTGATGTTATGCACATACCTCTCAATCTCTTATTGCACACACTCTGGTCAAGGCTTGACAACATGCAGGTGGAAATGGGACATATTTTGACAATTGCTCTCATAAACTTTTGGTGAGTTGCTACAATGACAGGTTTGTTTTCATATACATTTTCTGAATATTTACAGGTCTGACAATCATTAAATGCTGCCTAAAATTCAGAGATCATCACACTGATTTGCCAGGGGTACAGGGTACAAGGCAGCAGATATGGGCCAATTATCTGGACATTCTGAACAAATCTGTACAGTTGAGGGGTATGATTATGCATACAGCTTACTACCACTCCCAGGATTCAAACCATGGCTGTGTCTGCTAAAAATAAAACAGTGTACATCACAGCTGAGTGTGCTATGTAGATATGGCTGTGTACTTTTTCACTGTTTTCTGTCTAGAAGTATCTCATGGTTTTACAATCTGACCTTGTAATTACAACAGTCTTATACAGGCATTCCTAGACATTTTTATTATGTAGCACAATGGGAGTGACAGTGATAACTAATACATTATTATTCAGAGAAACTGCAACACTAACAATGCCATACAATACCAGAATAAACAGTACCTGTCCAGGACTTCCATCTTTATTTCCAGGCACAGTTTTCTTATCTGACAGACCTGTAGAGGGAATGTTTGTTAACACTACCTGAATGTTGCCACACATATTACCAGATTCCATGTTATTATTATGCACATATGTCTCACTCTGTTACTGCATACACTCTGGGCATAGCTTCACAACATGGGGATAGAGATGGGACATATTTTGCATATTACTCTCATAATATTTTGGTGAGTTGCTAGAGTGATAGGTTTGTTCTTATAGACATTTTTCTGATGGTTATGATGTCTGACATTCAGTTGTATGTCATTATTTGCTGTCTAAACTTCTGGGATCATCCCACTGATGTGCCAGGGGACAGAGTGACAGGCAGAAAATATAAGCCAATTATATGAACATTCTGAAAAAAATGTACAGTTGAGTGGTATGATTATGCATTCAGCTTACTACCACTCCCAGGATTCTAACCATAGCTGTGTGTGCTAAAACTACACCAGTTTATGTCACAGTAGAGTGTGCTATTTGGATTTTGCTGTGTCACTTTTCACTGTTTTCTGTCTAAGTCTCCCTCAATTGTACAATATGTATACAACAAAAACATTGTTTATAAATTCCTTTCACATGTAAGATGCAAATTTGCTATAGTAAGGATTGAACCCAGAATAACTGCTCACAAAGGGAATGTTCTAACCACTGCACTATTACAGTACTGCTTTTATTGGGTGAATCTTGCTATTTAACGTCTTATGCCATTTAAGCTGGCGTATGCATAGCTAAGCAATGGGCAAACCCATGCAGCTACATTTAAACTTTATCACTTTTATAAAAAAATAAAATTGTGATTGTTGTCATAGCTGTCATACAATTAGGGACAACTCTCAGCAGAATCAGGGACAAATCCAGACAAAATCGGGGACAATTAGAGACACTTTTAACATATTAGTTCTATTAACTTGAGACATTTACGGCATTACAGAATGTGAATTAATGTACATTTCCTGCAGTGAAATAAATGATCAGCTCTTAATTATTGTCATTATTTATTCAGTATAATTCCAATGGCACCAGTGTTAAGAAGGATTCAGAGGGACAATGCTAACATTTGCATGTACATCAGGGACGGTTGTGAGGTATGCATTTGTTGTACTATGAGCGTTCTCACTCATTGTTATTGCCAAATGGCAATTCTTGAGTGCAGGGGCATCCCCATGCACTTACCCATGCCATCCATGTTTGTTTAGGTGCAGAGGCAGCGTGCCTTCAAAAATATGCATGGCGTGCTGCTGTGCTGCACTTAAATGGTAATTTCAGTGCAGGAATAAGTTATTCCTGCATGGAACATTGCTTAATACCGGGGAGTAAATATTCAATTCTAACTGGCTATCTTAAATTAATTACTCCTAAAGTGATTATTTTTTGTAACACCCACTACTTTTAGTTGCTTTCTGTGTTTGTCATTCATTTTTGTGGCTCATATTGTAAAAATTGTGTTAATAAGACAATTTGGGGTAAGGGTATGTGGCCTACACATTTAACACAATGAGTACCAGTCCTAGTTTGTGCCATGAGGCTCATGCCTGACCTTGTATGTGCACAAATGACTGTAAAGTGGAATCTCACATGCATGGGCAGGTCAGTGACTCCTGTGAGGCTGTAGGATTATTAACAAGATTTGTGACCCCTAGGGACACTGTAGTACAACCATAGAAAGGGAATGTGGGTTGTATGGGTACATACATTTGGGTCAGTAAAGCTCTCACCCTCCAAACACCTCCCTGGCATGTCATTAAGTAATGAGTGTTTATCAGGTGGCATTGAGCTCCATCTCACTCTCTTACTGCCCTCTCATGCATTTCAAATGATACCTGTAATGTGTGTCCATGTGAATCTGCTACAATTTTCCTCTAGACTGCAACTCAAGAAGTGCCTGTGGCTTTAATGTGGAAGGGCAGTAGTCTGGAGAAAGGAAGTGGGAAAAAACTCTTTCTATACCTGCTACAAGGAGATTACTGGGGTGCTTGATAAGGGACTGTCATGTGGTTCCCCAGTAGAGTAGTTGCCTGGCACTTTTTTGCCTCAGGTGTCATTGTCTCTGATGGGCAGAGCTGCCATAGATACAGTGACCTGAAGAGGTATTGCCATGATCTTCTTAGCTAACTGAAAGAGGAGTTTAGAGAAAATGTACCTGAGTTTTATAGTAGTAACAACAGATGGTTACTTCTAAGTATTTAAGCATACATGTTCAGTCATATGCAGGACATGTGAGTCGTGATCTTTCCTTTTCCTTTCTTTTCTTTTTAGTTTTCAGCTCCTGATGAAATAGAGGAGAACTGGTCAGTTTGCCTGAGGTTCCTGGCAGGAATATCCAGGTTTAGAGATAATTATATGCCACCAATGTTAAAAACTACATATTTTAAGTAACTGTTTTATTGTCCATTTCCTTCTGTTGGCACTTAGTTTACCCATTGTATACAGCTTTTATATATCTACTGTAATGCATACATTGTCAAAACAGGCTGACCTGATCTACAATCCATCCTATCTTAATGGATTGTCACTGCTGAATAGCCTGACAATGAGAACTCCAAATCTGTCAGACCTGAGTGCCTGCCTTCATACTTTGTCACATTCGTAGCCTTATCCTGAGATTTATACATAGTGCCCTGGCCTGCTACTTTGGAAATTTAAAAGAGGTCTATGAACACCCCTCTAATGAAGCCTAGTTTTAGTATTTCTTGTAATTCAGACTTCAAACAGCAGCCACCACAGAACATCAGAAAGCTGTAACAGTTTTAAAAGCTGTAATGCACGTCACACTGACTGAAATGAATAGCAGCTATTAAAGCTGTTGGTATACTACACATCTGGATACCTCCTATATGGCAGCATTGTGCTACAATTTTAAAGGCTGTAAAACACTCTGTGCTCCTACAAACTTTCCACTGTAACTTGCAATACATTGGAGTAGCCAAAAACTCCAGGTACTAAAAAGAATTATGATTCAGCTTCTCTAATCATCAACATTAATTTCTCAAGATCTGCTCATGAGGTGAATTTCCTGACATTCCTTTCTCAAATACAAAACAAGAGAGTTATGATAAAACCTAATCATTGTTTTCCTTGTCATGAAATATCTGTTTTTAACAGCTTTCTAACAAAACTTACTTATGAGCTATCTAATAACAGTTTAATTTGATTTTAAAATACACCATCTGACTTCTGTTAGGCAAAAAATATCATGCTAGTCATTAGCCAAACTTTCTTTTTTAATAAATCTTCCTTTACTTGTAGATAATTTGCTGTTCTGCTTTTGGTCTGTATATTGTGCCACCTGTCCTTTAAACTCATTCTCTCTTCTCATCTTTATTCAATAACACACCAAGTGTGTGTGTGTGTGTGTGTGTGTGTGTGTGTGTGTGTGTGTGTGTGTGTGTGTGTGTGTGTGTGTGTGTGTGTGTGTATACGAGCACGCGCACATATATGTAAGTGTATGTGTGTGTTGTATGTATCTTTGAGCACCTCTTTCACAATGTCTAATATTATATTTTCTTCTAATTCAGCCTTCATCACAGTGAATTTTTTGATATTTTTATACTCTTGTAATGATACTTTAAGTATCACTATTGATTGGATTCAAAGATGGCTGCCATTCTGTAGACACTGCATATCTACAGCTCTTCAGATACTCAGAATAAAATTTAACCCTGAGGATATACTACAAGCTTTTCTACACTAATTGTTGGCTAAAATTAATCTACTACAACTAAATATCACTTGAGAGGCGAAGGAACCAGAGGAAATTAAACAAATTAACAGGATTGGATCTGATTGACTGACTGACTCTGAACAGAGTATTAAACAAAGGAACTGTCTGAGTAGCAACCTTGGATATTTACCATTCAGTTATACTAAAGATCTGCTTTGCTCCACAATGTCAAAAGAAGACAAAAGTATGGAAACAACAACAACAAAAACCAAATTATCAGAACTTCAGTCACCAGAAAAAGATTTAACAACAAAAAGGCAGAAGATTACAAAACAGCAGGAACTTTCAAAAGCTGGAATGAAAAATAAACTGGATCAACTGGCTAATATGGAAGATATTAAAACTGCTTTGTTACCCATCCAAGAAGCTTTGAAAGAACTATCAAACCAGGTACATTCTTTTGGTGCCACATGCAGTCAAATTCTCTAAAGGATGGATAAATCAGAAGCCAGAATATCTGAAAATGAGGACAGAATAACATTGCTAGCAAAACAAACAGACATTCATGACCTGGATATTCAGTCTATGCAAAATAAAATTCTGGATTTGGAGGCACGATCCAGAAGGAACAATATAATTATCAGAGGAATTCCAGAATCTATCCAATACAATGATTTAACTTCAACCATTACACAAATACTTGAAATATTGTTCAATGACTCTGATATAGCTAAACAAATAGTTATAGAAAGAGCTCATAGAGCTCTCAGAGAAGCACAAGCCTCAAACATACCTAGACCAGTATACGTCAAAATACTCAACTACCAGGACGTAAACAAAATAATTTTAACTGTTAAAAAAAATGGAGGTTATATTATGTGGCATAATAATAAAGTTTCTATGGCCCAGGATTTACCATTGCAAATAAGGCAAGCTAGACAAGCATTATCTCCATACTGCAAGTTCCTCATTGAAAAGAATATCAAATTTCAAATGAAATACCCTAACACATTAATTTTTACAGTCGATGGCTCCAAATACTCCATATCTACAAAAAAAGAAGCAAAAGTTACCTTTTTGAAGATTTTCAAGTCCCTTCCAGCTTCGGAAGCTTGATCTGGCCATCCAGTCCGTTTGCAGCAACGTGGATGCTGGGATTCCATTCTTACTACATCTCGAGGCTTTAAAATCCTTTGTTTGTTCTCTTTTCTTCACCAGGCCCCTTGGTAAATGTTTATTTAGTTTCTTTTTACAGCTCCAGCTCGTCTACGAAGATTTTCCGAACTTTTATGGCTCTTACGAACTGAGCCCCTTCGCGAAGCAACAGGAAGTCCTTTGGGTGCTGCTGAGGGTCCGTTTTCGAAGTGGCGCATCCGGAAGTCCGTCCATTTAATGGTTCCCCCGTCACGAGCTCGAAGACAGGATTACAAGCTCAGGAAGTAGGAAAGTCTCTGTTGAGGAAGCGAAAGCTATTTGGACTGTAATACGAGCATTCGTGGACATTTAAAGTATGTGACATGTTTTACTGGTTTAAAGGGAACTGTGAATTTATTCAGGTATGAGTACAATTGAATTAATAATGTACTGGCTTAAAATGTGTTATTTAACTGATTGCTTAGAAGTAATATAGCTTTACCATAGTTATTCTTTTTCCTTAGGTATATTATGCTAAATGTTGATGTGTTGATAACCTTGTAGTATAGTTTATTATTTGTTTTTCCTGTATTACTGATGTGTTTTAATACTGCAAATGGTTAGATAATAAGGGGATTTAGTGTTGGGATAATTAGTAGATAAAGAGACCATGAGACATTACATTGTGGATTTTCCAGGAATGTGAAGGTTATCTTGCTTATATACTGGCATGTGGTTCTGACTGTTTTGAGGACTGTGTTACTCAGTCATCATTCCATAAATTTAACTATATTACCCAGTAAAGTGAAGTTAGAGTTCTATTTTTATTCACCTTATTTGCTGACATTACAATTCTAGATAATTTAGGCTATATAAATAAAGTCAGATTTAATATTATACTTAAATGTTAAACATTTGCTTTCTCTGTAGTTCTTTTTCTCTCTTCTAACTAACAACACATATGGTGAATTATCTTTAATTTAATAATGCTATTGTTTAATAGGGGTAGTGTCACATACTTGATTATTTTAGATTTAAATATGGTTGTTAGATAACTTAATGAGATACAACTAATTAGTATAAGTAATAATATATGAGAACTATTAGTGAGGTATGATAGTAACTATAAGTGTAATGAAGATCATTTACTTGATAGGTTTAACTAAATAGTGTGTTCAAGAGCTGTGGATATTTATCAGTGTTTATTAGGGAATGTTTTGGTTAGGCTTTGTAGAGTTAGATGTAGCTTTTATAGGTTTTTTGCATGTTTTGATGTTATATTTTGTAAGATAAAGAATAGATATTTAGTAAGGTTATTTACCCATAAAAGTTTTAACAGTGTAAAAAACCTATGTATGTCCTGGTCCAGGGGAATAGTGGATAGGCACTGGTTAGGGATGGGATGTCAAGATTGCTTCCAGACAATATATATTGTGCTATTATATTTGAATTTAGTACTGTTTCTCAATTTTAAAATATCCTTAAACAAATTAAAGATCTTTGTATGTGGATAATAGATTCACGGAATACTAAAGGGCTCCAGAACTTGAAAAAAAGGAAATTATTTCTTCATTTATTTCTCCAGTCAAAAGCATATTTTATTTTATTACAAGAAACCCACTTGACCAATGACCAATGGGCTGTCCTTAAGGATAAGAAATGGATTAGAGAGGTGGTAGCTTCAGAAGGGACAACTAATAGTGCAGGAGTGGCTATTATTATTAAAAGTCAATATCAAGAGAAAATTCTAGATTTTAAAATAGACAAAGAGGGAAGATGGTGTTATGTGATTCTTTCATCTACACTTTATGATAAACCTGTGATACTTCTTAATATATATGCCCCATGTACCAATCAACAACTTTTTATAGCATCACTTTATTTTATCCTGAATCAATATAATAATTGTTATATAATAATAGGAGGTGATTGGAATACATACCAAGATCCCAAATTAGATAAATCAAGTTCACACAGGTCCTTTAATAATCAAGCAGTGATAGCATTAAAGGAACTTAAAACAGATTTTAAATTATATGACCCATTTAAATACACAAACAATCAAATAAATTCAAATAACTTTACATTTTATTCAAGTTGTCATAAAATGTGGTCTAGGATTGATTTTTTCCTAATTTCAGACGTACTAATTACTTTAGATCCCTGTGTATCTATACAAGCTCGACACTTATCGGATCATTCTAGAATCACATTATTTTTTAACAAAGACACTAGAAATAGTATGCATCATAGAGGTTATAATCGGTCTCTAAATCCGTATTTATTAAATAAAGAAGATATAACTAAAGAAGTTCAAGAGACCTTCAATCATCTACTAGTTAATCTCTCTAAACACCGGCATCCATCTGATATAGAATGGGCAACGACCAAAGCACAAATAAGAGGAATCTTTCTTCAAAAGGCTACTTATTATAAGAAAATACAAACTAGAGACATACAAGAACTGGAAACTAAAATTAAGTTACTAGATCAGGATTTAATTGGGAACTATAGTAAACAAACTGAAACGGAGTTATTAAAATGTCAAAAATATCTTTTTTTACTACAAAATAGTAAATTGTCATTTTATGAACAGAAAATACTGGTAAAATACGTTAATCATATTCAGACCCCATCAAAAGCACTAGCTCGTAACATTAATCAATCGAAAATACCTTCTCAAATTTCTGAAATACAGTTTAATAATAAAAGATATACCAATACTGAAGACATTATGAATACCTTTGAATTAATATTCTCTCAAATCTATGGCGAGCATCAGGAATTACTTACAAATAAGAGTAATAATGATTTTCTGCAGAAGATTATCTTTCTGAAAATTGGTGATGAGTCTCATGAGAGTTTAATCAAACCAATTTCCTCTGAGGAGATAACAGATACAATTAATAATTTGAAGCCACATAAAGCTCCAGGACCGGATGGTTTGACTACTGAATTTTACAAACCTTTTTGTGATATATTGGGTAAAATACTTCCACATGTATTTAACTAAATAATTAATAATAAAATTAATGATCCGCACTTTAATGCTTCGAAAACAATTCTTATACCTAAAGAGAATGCAGATCTTCAAAACCCAGATAACTATAGACCTATTTCACTTTTAAATATAGACATGAAAATTATGACATATATTTTAGCTAATAGATTGAAGAAGGTAATAAACCTAATAATATCTGATGAACAAGCTGGTTTTATAAATGACAGACAAACTACTGATAATATGTTATCACTTCATACACTAATTTCTTATGCCACTCATAGAAATCTTAATGTTTACGCACTCATAATTGATTTTTATTTATTTATTATTTTATTTATTTTACATTTGTTGACCGGGATGGTCCGACTGGATACATGTCCATTTTCAGCTGAGGCCCGGGGAGAAAAGCTCCACATTGACAGTAAGTTACATACATGTTACATAGATACATATTGTTTCATTTAGTAATTAATACAAAAGAGGAGAAGACATGAAATATATGTATTATAAAAAAATGTCTTAGGAATAACAAACACAGACTACAACATAACATTTTCTATCCTGGGTTGTCCTTTTAGCAAAGATTTAAGGGCTTCCATATATGAACAGAAAAATTCACAAGGAAATATGGGGTTAGGTCAGTTGAGAAAAAGGTCTAAAGTTTTTATATTTGGATAGTCCTGTAGAAAAGAATGAACTTGGCTTACTGAAGAGGAGTTAATCTGGGTTTGAGCATTGGCAAAGCCAATGTGACTTAAAATGGTATTTTAGACTCTTTTTGAATTGGGTTAGGGAGGTAGTAAGAGTGAGGTTAAAAGGAAGGGAGTTCCATATTTTTCCAATGGCGTTTGGCAAACAGTTTATCACCCCCTGAGTTACAGGATTTGACTGTTTGTACAAGTAGCCTGTTTGATGAGCGTAGACTGTTGAGATTGGTGTAAGGTATTATTAAATTTTTCAGTGCAGGAGTGCTTTTAGGTTGCTTGAGAATTTTAAATGCTTCTATGAGTTGGTTCTGCTGGAGAAGGTTTGGTAATTCTATCCAACCGAGGTTTCGTAGGTTAATACAGTGATGGGTTCTATAGGGCATGCCAGTTGCAAATCTGGCAATATGATTATAACAACATGAGAGTTTATTTAGGTCAGATTTGTTAAGGTTAGTAAGCATGGGGGAGACATATAGAAGGGTAGAGAGAAGATGTGAGCGGGCAATGGCCACTTTTGCAATTGGAGTTAGGAAGGATTTTATTCTATATAGTGACCCAAGTTTCTTGTTAACGGTTTTAATAGTTTGGTTAATGTGCATGTCGAATCTAAGTTTATTGTCAATGGTAACTCCTAGTAGTTTAGTAATAGGAGTCTGGGGAGATAATTGTCCCGTTTTTGGATTGTATAGTAAAGGATATGGGAGTGGGTTTATGGGTTGGATGGAAGAGTAATAGTTTGGTTTTGTTTGGATTCAGGATCAGTTGACGTCCTGATAGCCAGTTCTCTACTGCAGTAAAAATGCATTGGGTTGTGGATATTAGGTTAACTGGAGATGTATCAGAACAAACTAATGTCGAGTCATCTGCATATTGAATACAGGTGGCCTCAGGGATGGCTGTGTAGAGGTCATTAATAAAGACTGAAAAGAGAAGAGGTCCCAATATGGAACCTTGAGGAACCCCTATTGTATTTGGTAAGAGGCTAGAGAGCTTATTTTGCCAGAGTGCAGCTTGTTGCCTATCAGAGAGATAGGCATGAAACCAGTCCAGTGTTTGGTTGTCTAGGTAGAGAGTTTTCAGAGTGTGATGAAGTAGTCGGTGGTTAACCATATCAAAGGCCTTTGATAGGTCCAGAAAGAGAGCTGAGGATATTTTTTTGTTATTCCGGTTATGGTTTATTGTGTCAGTAAAAGAGAGGAGGGCAGTAGTTGTACTGTGGTTGGGTCTGAAACCATGTTGTGAACTGGTTAGTAGATTGTTCTGGATAAGATAGTATAGAAGTTGTTTGTGTACACACTTTTCCATGATTTTGGCCAGTGGTGACAATATGGCTATTGGCCTATAATTTGATAGTTCTGTGGATGAGCTGCCTTTGTGGAGTGGAATTACATAGGATATTTTCCATATTGAGGGGATTGTGGATTCTGTTATGGTTCGGTTAATTAGGATTGAGATGGGGTAAGCTATGACATCTGCAGCTTTTTGCAAATATTCAGCTGGAAGAAGGTCTGCAGAGAGGGTAGTTGGCTTTAGCTTCTTCAGTAAGGATCGTATAGAGGAAGTGGAGACAGGTTGGAGGTTGAAGGAGGGTATAGTCTTAGGGATGGAATCTGTTATTGGGGAGCTGGTAGTGGATAGTTGGTTAGCTAAGGATTGGATAGTATCAGTGAAGAAAGTATTAAAGGTATTAGCTACTTCTTCTGGGTTTTTATCACATAGCATTCCTGGGGTAGGAGTGGAGGATTTACCTGGGTGGAGAAGATTATTTAAACCCGCCCAGAACTTTTGAGGGTTGTTTTGTTATTTATGTTGTAGTTGGCAGTAATAGTTTTTTTGTCAAGTGATATGGCTTTTTTTGTCTCATTTCTTTGCTGTTGGAATTTAATACGGTCTAGGGGTGACTTGGTTGTGCGCCATTTGTCCCAAGTTTTGTTTCTAAGTTTGATTTTGGATTTGGAGTCATTTGTTAGCCAAGGCGCTATTTGTGTTTTAGTTTTGATTAGTCTTTTTGGGGCGTGAGAATCAAGTATGGTTAGAAATGTGGTATTAAAATTTGATACTGCCTCCTCTAGAGGGAGAAACTTAAGAGTTGACCAATTACAGGATTTAAGTTCCATTTGAAATTTTGTGAGGTCAAAATGTTTCTTGTTTCTAACTGACCTATACATGGGCAGTTTAAAGCTTACTGCTTTATTTTTCCTTATGTAAGTGATAAGGTGATCACTAAGGTCATTTGGAAGGGTCCCAGACATGTACATATGGGGGTGACTGTTTATAAGTATCCAATCCAGGATACTCTCTTTTTGGTTAGAATTCCATATTCTGGTGGGGGAAGATATGGTCTGTGAGAATCCATGGAGATTTATATGGGTGGGGTTGGAGTCTGAAGAACATAGCTTCCAGTCAATGTTAACATCGCCCAGAATAATGGTTTCTTGAGGGTAGTTGTTAGCTAGCCAGTTAAGAATGTTCTCCAGTGTGTCAGAGTTTTTCCCAGGGGGGATGTAGATCACAATTAGATTTATTATTTTTTTCTTATTTAGTTGTAGTTTTAGAACTAATATTTCAACATTAGAGATCTGGGGTGGTTGAATGGGGTTAAAATTGACATTAAGTGTGCTTTTGTAAAGCACGGCAATACCACCTCCCTTTTTCTTTGTACGGTCGGCCCTACATATATTGTAGCCAGGTGGTAAGATCTCATTATCTTTGGCCCCTGGATTTAGCCAGGTTTCTGTTAGACACATTATGTCAGGGAGGTACGTTGCTAAAAGAGCATGTAGGTTGTGTACCTTATTGTTTAGGCTTCTTATATTTAAGTGGCAAATTTGGAGGGAGTTGGTTGACCTAAGAGAAAGTGGTGGGCTATCAGAGTTTGTGGTTGACGAGGGGCCTGGGTTAGGGTGGATGTCTCCATCTTTAGTAATGTTTTTTCTTAGATAATCTAGTAGTTTCATGAGTTTAAGTAATACTTTTTGACCATATTTGGATTTGGGGTGTTTTAGGTTTGGTTTGTTAGGGTACTGGTAATTAGATTTTGGTGTTTTATTGTTGGGATAGTAGGTTATGTGTTTAGTACTAGGTGAAGATAGGGGAGTACTAGTTTGATATTTGGGGTAGTGGAATCCTGAGTATGGCTGGTCTTCATATTTAGTTAGTAAGTATAGTATAATTATAAGTGGTAGGGTGAGAGATATAGTTTTTAGTGTTGGATTTAGTATGGTGGGTGGGGTGGACTTCATTATCTTCGGGTGATGGTACATTGCTTTAAAGGAATGTAGACGGTGAGATTGGTAAGTGATGGGAGGGGGAGGGAGGTAAATGGGAAGTGGTTTTGTATGGCTAGAGAAGGGGTGGGGGTGTGGCTAATTAGGTATAAATGTAAGACTACTGGGGGTGGGTGGGATATGGGGGCAGGGTAGGGAGCGAAGCGAGCCCGAGCGTAGCGGGGTTAATTCTGCAAACAATCCAAGATCTCAAAAAGCTTTCGATAGAGTTAATTTCAAATTTTTGTTTGATATTTTATCATATTTCTATATACCCCAAGACTTTATTTTAACATTAAAAAAGTTATATAATAATCCCTATACAACTTTATACATTAATAAAAATTTCTCAAAAAGAATACAAATTAAGAATGGTACCCGTCAAGGATGTCCGCTATCTCCTATATTATTCAATTTATACTTAGAACCACTATTTCTACATATTAAGCAAAATACTTATCATAATGCTCCAATAATATATGGGACGAAAATACCCATGGCTGCTTTTGCTGATGATCTTAATATTTACTGTACGACGCCTGTTTCAGATACCAAGAAAATACTAAAAGCAGTGGAAGATTTTGCAGAAATATCTAATTACAAAATAAATTAAAAAAAAAACAATTTATTTCCTTTAAAGACGCCTACACCCTTTTTCACTTTTACCATTGGTAGGTCAGTTAAAATCTGAAGAAAAAATAAAATATATGGGTATTGTTTTCTCAACAGATAATAGAGACTTTTATGCGAACAATGTTAAGCTAATTTGGGATCATATATTGTCTGATTTAAAAAGATGGAATAATCTGAAATTACCAATAATGGCAAAGGCTTCAATTATTAAAATGAATGTACTCCCCAGAATATTATATATTTTTCGAGCTACTCAAGTCTCAATTTCTAGGAAATTCTTTAAACAACTTCATACGGAATTAGGTAGATTTGTATGGGAACCTAGAAAAACTAGAATATCTTATGATAAATTGATGACTCCGAAAAATAAGGGTGGTTTAGACTTACCGAATTTTGAAGCATATTATTTAATAATAAATGCTAATAGAATTCTAAGAGTGGTTAACTTTGACATGTCCAGTACTAAATGGTCACCCAAGTGGTTGGTTCTGAATTATAAACATGCTGTTAGATTGGGTATTAATTTTAAGGCATTACCTTTTTTAAATAAAGATACCTTTAAAGTGTACGCTTTGATGGAACATATTAGATTATATATAATATCAATACAAAACCTGTTTAAATCACTAAATCTCTTACAATATATGATGACTTTCCAACCATTTCATAAGAACCCGAATTTGAAAATTGGTAATCAATTGATAGATCTTAAAAAATTCCCACTTATAATTGATCTAACCATACTTGATTTATATCCTTATCTTGGTATCTCAATACATGACATGTTAAGAGAGATGAGCCTTCCTAACTCTTATTTATTATAATGAGACAATTAAAGGATCTTTCCATAAGTTATTTTAGTAATTTCAAAATTAAAGAAGAAGACTTAACCATTTGTTTAAACTTATGGCAAACTCTTATGCAGGACTTCAAATATATAACGGCTTCATATAATTTGATAAAAGACGTGAAATATAATAACCAAATACTCTTATCCAAATACTGGAAGGATAAATTATTACCGATTGATGATGATAAAATATTGAAAGCAATTAATTTAACCTTAAAATCAGTATCTCTTCAAAAGCTATTATTTACTCAGCTGATGATATTTAACAACGCTTATTACACTCGTCTCAGTCTGCACAAATTCAACTCTAAAAATTCACCTAAATGTCCATATTGTATCGATCAAACGGCTGACCTTTTACACATGTTCTGGAGCTGTAAATGTATATTCAAACTTTGGAATTCTTTAAAAATTCAATTACAAAAAATGGGTTATCAACAGCCCACACTTTCTTGGGTGTTTATGATTCTTCATATTCCTCCGAATAACTTGGACAGATCCCAAATGATCATACTCATAAATATTTTCTTGTTAATGAAGCTTTATATAGCTACAAATTGGCTGAATCCATCTCAGACTTCATGGGAAAACTTTAAAAGTGTAGCGATAAAACATATTTTAGCACATAAATTACTAATTAAAGATCATAAGAAAAATATAAATAATACAAAAATATGGGAGCAAATCTTTAACATTGTGTTAGCTTAACGTTCTAATCCACTTTTCCCCGGGAAGTACATACATAATATGGAGGTTAGTATAGATAAGCCTTATATTGATACTAGATTTTTTAATACTCTTTTAGAATTTTATCTTAATGTATAACGATCTAATGCAACTGTTGGAAGCATTCATGTATATAATGTATATATGTTGTAGTATTGTATTAACAATTGGAAAAGAATAAAGATTTATTATTGAAAAAAAAAAGTATTACCATTGCATTTTATTACTTTCTAATATATGGAGTGCATTAATTACTGTCCCAGATCTGCAAAAGGATGAGTTTGCTCTACATTTCTCTAGCATCTGAGAAGTACGTACTATAGAGGATTATGAGTGGGTCTTCGATCATAACCACATTATTATATATATAAGACATGGATGTCAATAAATTCACCCAGAGAGTGAATATAGAGTTATGATCAGAGGACAGATCCTAATTATTTGTAGTGCATGGAGCCTTACCTGCTCCATGTACTGCTGGTTACAGGGAAAAAAAAGTTGAAAGTGTTTTACCGGCTTTGAAAGCTGGTAAAGTCTTTAGCAGGCACTGGCAGTACTCAGTGCCTAGAGTGAAACCCAATATTAACAGCACTTAGTAAGGTGTTATTAGAATAGCACTGAACTAGGTTGTCTTTTTCCATGATATTGGAGTGTAATCATGGTGATCCATTCACTACAACTTTGATATTCACCTTTCAGAGTGTTATACATACACTAAAACACACATAGCAACCACCACAGAATAATGTCAGACAGCTGTAACACACGTCACACTGACTGAAATGAATTGCAGCTTTTAAATGGTTGACACACCACTTATGGATGCTGTCTGCATGGCTGTACCATCTTACAGTTTTAAAAGCTGTGAAACATTTTGTGCTCCTACAGTTTTCTTCTGTAACTTGTAATACATCAGACCAGCTACTAGCTCAAGGAACTGAAAAAGAATTATGACTTGATTTTTCTAATCATGAGTCACTATTTACTTGGTCTCAAGATGGATGTCAAAATTCATCTCCCAGGGTTTCCTGTTGATGGAAATTTCATGACATTCAGTTCTCAAACACAAAACAATTGTTATGATGTTGGAAGGACAGGTCGCTGTCTCAGAGATTACCCCACATAGCAACCACCACAGAATAATGTCAGACAGCTGTAACACACGTCACACTGACTGAAATGAATAGCAGCTTTTAAAATGGTTGACACACCACTTATGGATGCTGTCTGCATGGCTGTACCATCTTACAGTTTTAAAAGCTGTGAAACATTTTGTGCTCCTACAGTTTTCTTCTGTAACTTGTAATACATCAGACCAGCTACTAGCTCAAGGAACTGAAAAAGAATTATGACTTGATTTTTCTAATCATGAGTCACTATTTACTTGGTCTCAAGATGGATGTCAAAATTCATCTCCCAGGGTTTCCTGTTGATGGAAATTTCATGACATTCATTTCTCAAACACAAAACAATTGTTATGATGTTGGAAGGACAGGTCGCTGTCTCAGAGATTACCCCTTCTCTGTAATGGACTCCCCATTCACATGAAACAGCGCTCTTTCCTAAACCTGTTCAATTGCAGTTTGGATCAATGGATGGAAAACCACAAAGTAACCCTTGGCTTGTCACCTGTGGTCCTTATGGACAATGGTCTGCCAGTGATTTAACAGTTTACGTGAATTTTCCAGATTAAAATCATTTGAATGCATTGTTCTGTGGATCACATTGTTAAGTGTTCTGATGTAAATCTTATGTTTGACTTAAAAAGAGACAAAAGTAACAAAATAATGCAGTAAATATTTAATTCTGATTCTATCTTTAATTAATGTCTCCAGTTTGTAGATGCCTTAAGGCACACACATATATCAAAGCTGTTCTATTTCATGAGCATTGATAACTGAAAAAATTAAGGCATGAATGGCTAGGCCTAGAAAGGTTCTAGGGCCATTAGCCTAGTAACCTCCTCTGATTTTATGATCCTATGTTAAAATTTGATCATATCATATAATATCTATTTTGTTTGTTTATTATTTCATGCATTTATAACAGCTTTTAACACAACTATGAGTTAGCCAATAAATGTGATTTGATTTTGAAAGACACTATCTGACTTCTGTTAGGCCAAAAATATTCTGTTAATCATTACTCACACTTACTTTTTGAATATATATTCTTTTCGCAGTAGAAATTTTTGGCTGTGCTACTGCTAGCCTGTCTAATGTACTGCTTGTCCTTTAAACTCATCTTTCCTCCTCTGTTTTTTTTTCAATAACACACCATGTGTGTGTGTATATGTGTGTGTGTGTGTGCTCATGTGTGTCTGTGTGTGTGTGTGTGTGTGTGTGTGTGTGTGTGTGTGTGTGTGTGTGTGCCTGTGTATGCGCATGTGTGTGTGTGTGTGTGTGTGTGTGTGTGTGTGTGTGTGTGTGTGTGTGTGTGTGTGTGTGTGTGTGTGTGTGTGTGTGTGTGTGTGTGTGTGTGTGTGCACATGGGTGTGTGTGTGTGTGTATGTGTGTGTGTGTGTGTGTGTGTGTGTGTGTGTGTGTGTGTGTGTGTGTGTGTGTGTGTGTGTGTGTGTGTGTGTGTGAGTGTATATATCTCTATATACTTTTTTCATTGGTGTAATCATGCAGTAGCCACACTATCTGCATTTCTTGTTAGAACAGTTGGATGAATTCTCTTACTCTGGTTAGAAGAAAATAGCAAAAACACCATTCCAGTTAGGCTTAAAAGGTGCTTGTTCTCCCTCAAGTTAGTACTTTTGTACAGCTCAAGACCAATGACTCTGATAGTGCAGCTCTGGTAAGGCACAATAAAGCCAAGTTTGCTCTTTTCAAAAACCCATTTTGTAGCCATTTTCTGATTCTCATGCTGAAGCCTTGTGTTGCATTGAATCATCTTTAAAACAACCACAGTCTTAAAATGAACAAGAATGTGAGCTAACTTGAAGGTGGGGTATTAGGTTAGTAACCTGACTAAAATAGTGCCTCTGGTTAACAGAATGTATAAGGCTGAAGTAAACTTTGCTTGTTTAAAGTTTACGTATCTGATTAACCCTAAAGCTCATTTCTATTACTCTTGTATTTAATGGCTGCATAATCAACTTCAAAAACAAGCATGAGGTGAAACTATGTCTACGTTAAGGTGATGCAAAGATCTGTAACTGGATTAGTGATTCTTCCTTTTTATTATACAGAATGTATTTGAAAGGCAAATTACAGCTACTGTCCAGCAGTGACTATGATACGTAGGACATCCATACATTTAAATTTCTATCATTAAACTCCATTTCTGAAGTTACTTTATGATGACAACCTTTGTAGATTGTATATATACTTCCCATTCATGTCAGTATTTTACTGCTGATATTTAAAATAATAGATAGCTGTTATTTGCTTATAGTCCTGTAATTTATGTTACTGCATAGGCTTCTGTGTGCATTTACATGGATGTAGTCCCCTGCAGATGCCACTTCAGTATCTTTTGCTCATAATTTCATTGAATTGAACTGAACCACAGCTAAAAATGCAACAAAACATGTAAATAACACGGAACCTAATTACTTCAAACATATGAAAGTACCTTGGTATTAGAAACGTGATAGTTTAATGAATCTAGAGTTCCAGGATAGACTTGCTAACATTCCTAAAAAATTGACATTACTGTGTGATACACATACATAGGGGGGCTGTGAAGAAGCCTGAGTATGTGGCAAGATACAGTAATGGCAAAGTGCATAAATAATCTCTTTGCAGATAGTAAATCATTATCTGATTTACTGTGATCACCTTTGCCAAAGAAATCTGACTGAACTGCTTCTGCAATAAATAGACTGTTGTGAGGAACAGTACATTTCTTGGCTTATATTGTTTTTTTATAATATTTTGTGTTTGATTGCACTGTTTATTTTTTGTGCAGTGTTTTAAAGTATTAAAATTTCTGGTAGGAGGGAATAAAGACCTCTCCTAGTGCGTCATAGGATTTAGAAGCTAATTACCTGTGAAATAAGGGAGTAGCTAGAGACCAGTCTTTCAATTTAAAGGGAAAGAAAACATTACAAGCTTTCCAAGAGAAATCTGAAATATTTTCTCACCGACCTATTCCTTTTTTCTTGCATTCTTAAATCCAGTGGCTCTCAAGTTGTCTGCCCCTTATGTTAATTTGAACCCCCCCCCCTTCACTGGATCTTGTTAGTAAGCACAAAAGTATCTTTTTGGGGAAGCTCTCCCCTTAAAGTGATTTATTCATATACCTTTCTGTTGTATTTCATAGACCCAGATTACTGAGTACCCATAGTTAACTGTGGGTATAAACACATTTTCCTTAGACAAAATCTAACTTAAAAATGAACCCCTCTTTTGTTGTAAAGAAGCTGGTTATGCATTGTGTGTTTTCAGCTTTCACTGTTTTTCACTCGTTTTAGCTCTGTTATCTGTGCAATTAATAGCCCCCCCCCCAAAAAAAAAATAAATAAATAAACACTACCTGTCACAATCTGCTAACACTGTCTCATTTACTGACAACCCAATTCTTCTAACACATACTGTTCCACCTGTGAGGCATGTGCTTATGTATCTAAACTGGAGGCTAATCACTTCATCTCAGTCACTGTCAATAAACTGCAACACAACCGCACTATATTACCACAACACCAAAACCTTACTTCCACATATGCTGTTACAGTAGTAAAGAGATCTTAGTTTAAGTCTCCTAGACATCCTTCTAACTTACCTCAGTCACCTGTTTTTGGGGAGTTACCTGTGCTGCAAGCCTGTACCTTTAATGTCCCATACACTTGCAGCATAACTCAAACATGTCTTAGGCATTAGTGACATACAGATACAACACTTACCAGGTTGACTAAAGTAACATGAGAGTTAGTTGCCTTTCTGGTGCAAGGGTTACGGATGTCATTAGGGCCCTTAGGTCTCTGCACCAACCAAGATACAGTTGCAACTTCGTAATTGCCATGTGGAGGTAAATGATGTTGGGTGTTCCACCTGTGGGAAATGCAGAAAGACTATGTTGAGCTCTCTACTCATGTCAGCAAAATGGGAAAGGCCTGACATTGAGTTTCATCCTACCATCACAAAGAATAATGCCTAAATTCAAAGATAAAATAATTGACTTTGATAATTGTTTAGTGAATTGATGTCATTCTAGGGGGATCCATCGTGTGTCTGTATGGGATAAAATGATCAAATGACCCACATGCTTTGCCTGGGATGACCTGCATCTTTTGCCTCTTGGTTTTTGCATACTGGCTAAAATGTTTGCTTCCCCCATAGTATCTTTTTAGGCAGAGTTCACTTGATGGATAGTAACTCCAATCTGGATAATATCATGGTAGCACTAGAGAATGACAGAAGCCTAAACAACAAATTTTCTGAACCTAAGGCATTCCTTAGCCTTGAGGACATCAGCATTTGTGTAATTACAGACACCTGGTTCCACTGCAGTGATAACCCTCTATCTATTTCTTGGTACAATGCCTATCATGAATTCAAATCTACAAATATCTTTGGGGGAGTATCTGTATTTATCCATAACAGCCACTTTCAAGCATGGAGCAGGCATGTATTTGATTAGTTAAAGTTTATGCATAGCAAGGCTCTTCGTGTTAAACTTGCCTACATTGCACAATGACAATATTCTCAGTGAATACTTTCCAGAGGTGTGCTTTGTGGCAGAGCTCCTGCTATTTCAGCGTAAGGGATTGATGTAGTAACCACAGGCTATTGCACAATGACAATATTCTCAGTGTAAATGTTCACAGATACATGTCTTGTGGCAATGCTCCTACTATTTCAGGGTCAGAAATCAATCTAGTGACCATAGCATATTGTACAATGATGACAATATTCTCAGTGAAAACTTTTGCAGATTTGTGCCTTGTGGCAGAGCCCCTGCTCTTCTGGGGTCATTGATCAGGTAGGACCCACAAAGTTAGTATAGGGGGTCCCTCAGGACTTTGTGCTGAGTCCAGTCCTTTTTGGCATCTACTTCTCGAAAGTCAACCCCAATGTCAAGGTCCTTTGGCTGACCATTGCTGTTAAGGTAAATTTATTGGCATCAATGTCTCAAATATATAATAATGTGATTAAAATCAGAGACCCAGTAATAATCTATATTATGCACTTCTCAGATGTTAGAGAAGTGCAGATCAAACTTATCCTTTTGCATATTTGGGACAGTAATGAGTGCAGTCCATGTATTAGAAAGTAATAAAAGGCAATGCTGACACTTAAAGGAGGATTGCAAGAGTTTAAAATCATCAAAACGTCATTGTGGTGATGAAGTCTGAACTAAAAGAAATACTAAATGATACAATTACACTTTGTGAAACAGGTACCCTTTGGGTAGTTGACCACCCTAGGAAATTACCTCATCGATAAGACACCCCTAAAAGTAGAACCAGTAATAAGGGATTTGGGTATGTATGTAGATAGTAACCTGGCTTTTGACCAACATGTGGCTAAGGCAGGAAGGAAATCATTCTATGTTGCTCAACTTATAAGCAAGGACATGGCATCTAGGTCCAAGGAAGTCATCATTGTACCACTGCATTTGTCCCTCATCAGGTCCATCACTGAGTATAGCACCCTGCTCAGTATGTACCTGATCAGGCACATGCAACAAGTGGAATGTCCATAGAGACTCCTCACTAAATGAATACATGGCGTCAATAAAATGCCTTATGCAGATCACCTCAAAACCCTCTTTCTGTACTCTGTACAGGAATGTATACCGGGCATACAAGTTATCCTTGGATCACATTCTGATACACCTTTTGCATATCCACAAAATGAATACTAGCAGAATTACTAATCAAAGGATTTCAATTTTGCTTGCAACTTAAATAGGACTTGTTGGAGGGACAGGTATGTCTGTCAGAGAATTCCCCTTCTCTGGACAGGTATGTCTGTCAGAGAATTTCCCTTCTCTGGTGCAGGCTTCCTGTCCATGTGAAGCAAAGATCTTCCTTAATGCTATTCATGAGAAACCTGTATCAATGGATGCTAAATCGGAATACATCCTGGGTCTAGCACCAATGTCTCTAATGGACAGAGGCAACCTGTAAATCTTGCCCTAACATACATATAGCCCTCAAAATAACATCTAAGGCACATGCACTTATGGGATACATTTGGGATGCTTCTTGGCTAATCTTTTAAAGGCCCCAGTTGTCATTAGCCTAGCCTAGTAGAAACCTATGAACCAATGAACCTAATTCCATTGTTTCCCACCAGGTTTTACATGATACAAATCTGGAATGGGCTGAAATCCTAGTTACACACAAAAAAGTTAATTATCACATTATAGCCAATTATAGATTCCCATCTATGACCCCTTCTGAGCATGTATAATACCTTAACTAGTTTAAAAATTAAGCATCCAGACCAAATAGCTTTCTTATGGGTGACTTTTAACTATCCACACATAAACTGGCAAACATTTATTGCCAACAGCAAGTATGCCCAGAGATTTCTGGACTTTGTAAATGCCAGTCACTTGACCAGATTGTCCCCTTACCCAATTTTCTTGATCTTATCCTCACAAATATTTCTGTCAATTGCACCTGGTAACTCTTTACCTCCTCCCTAGTCAAATCTAATCATCTCGCTGTAATCTTTTCTATGAAAGCTTGTTTTATAGCCCCCTGATAACTTCCCTGTATTCATGGCTTTCTTCAAGAGCAGCTATTTACTATTTACTGATCTTTTTGACAATACTAAAGGCTATAGCTCCCAATAAATCTTGTACCTGAGCCTGCTTCTAACTACTCTAAATTTTACTCCCATTTAGATAACTGCACTGAGGCATCCATTTCAGTCCAGAGTAAGCAGAATGGCAAGTTTAGAACTAAACCCAAATAGTGGAACTACTGCATCAACAAATTCTATAATAAAAAGAAAAAGCTCCTGACTCTCCTTGAAAGATGTCCACTTCATCATTATAAAAGGGCTTTCTTAGGATCGCAGTTAATTTAAAAGATAACCATAAGGCCTTCTTCATTTATATTAGGAAGATTAGAAGTAACCTGCAATTCTGTACTGAACTTATCTGAAATGGTACTGCCTTCTCTGACTCCAAGAACATTGTTAATATTTTTGCAGTCAAATTCTCCTTCAACTGCAATCCACTTACCCTCACCTTTCTCCCCTCCATTTCACCACACACTCCCCCTCCTGAGATCAATTTGGAACAAATCCTTTTGACATTTTTCAAATTTAAAAACACACCTTCCATGGGTCCTGACAATATTCCTGGATGCATGATGAAAAATGTAAAGTTCCCACTTAGCAAATTCCACCATCATCTCTTCTTCTCAACCAGTGTGTCTGCACTGGTTATGTTTTGAGAAATGGAGAACAGTTGTTGCGGTGCCCTTGTATAAAGGTGGTCTGTTTATTGAACCTAGGAATCACAAGTTCAATAAACAGACCACTAATAATCTCACTATTATTATTTGCAAGGCTTTGGAATGCATTACAACTGAAAAAATGAACAATGATATAGGCAATCGTATATCCTGGATACACATCAGTTCGGCTTTGTAAAAGACAGGTTGTACCTGATCAAGCTGGCTGAATTCTTTGAAAGGGTTATGACTATGAATAAGGGGCAAGTAGTCCATGCTGCTTGTCTAGATGTTGTCAAGGTCTTTGACACTTTCTCCCATGTCAGGATTATTAACAGACTCTCCCAGCTCTACATTAAGCCATACGTTGGTTGGACTGGTAACTGGCTGTCTGTCAGAACCTATTCCATTAAAGTGGGCTGTATTTGCTCTAGAAGCAAAATGTTATTAGTTGTGTCTCACAAGGCTATGTACTGGGTCTCCTCCTTTTTGGTATATATTTCTGTGACAAAACTGATATCAAGGGACTTTTGCTAATGAAGTTTGCCGATGATTGCAAACTTGAGTCAGTTATCAAATTTCATTCTGATACTCAAATTCTCCATCAAGGACTGGACCAAACAAATGTTTGGTGAATTAGTCATGGGCTCACCCATAACACCTAGAAATGCAGTATAGTTTCCTTTGGTAGACCTAGCATCAATGCTGACTGTCATGCAGATAACATTCCACTTAAATTTGACATAGTCATCAGGGACCTGGGTACATATGCTGATAACAAGCTGCCCTTTGACCATTGTGTCTGTGTGGTTGATATAAAATCCTTCTACCTTGTATAGCTTATCCTTTGAGGTATCTATTTAAGGTCCAGAGAAATTACAGTCCCACTTCCTTCATCCCTTATTATAGGCCCATCATTGAATATAATGTACCCTTTGGAAAGTATTTCACCAAGCATCTAACCCAGTGTGAGAGACCTCATTGTTAATGCATCAAAAGTTCTCAGGTCTCAGTACCCTTAGTTACATTGATAGCTTAAAAGCGCTGTTACTCTACTCACTGTTATACAGACTCCCATGGGGTGATTGGGTCTACGTTTATCGATCGAATGGCACATTCACAGAATGACCATTCATAACACACACATCAGCAAATGTGCCATTCATTGAAAGGCTACATGATCGTAAGAAATATCCTTGAATGATCATAGGTGGCCAACATAAAAAGAATGGTATGATGAACGTACTTACCGGTAATGTAGGGATAAGGAAATCTGCCCTTCCCCCACTGTAGTGTGATCTCAGAGTTGCTATATATAATTATCAAGGGTGTGGGAATGCAGCCCCCCCCCCCACATAAAGAGGGTCTGGTGTTCACTGAATCCTATAAACAAATCAAATATGACAAAATGCAACACTGCACCACCATCCAAAATAGGCACCATAATAATCCCCAAAAATTCTGGGGTGCCATAAACTAACTCCTCATGTCTGGTCAGCCTTCACCCCAAGTCCAACTAAAACAAGCTCCCCTGACAACATCACCACTCAATTTAACAATCACTTTGTTAACTGTATACTAGCTCTAGTAAAACACGAAAACAATCCTCAATTATTAATACCCGTAACTTATGATACTAATCTTGATTCCTTCCACATTCAGCCTATACAAACTCAATACATAAAAACCTCATATCCAAACTTAAATGCTCTTCCATTGCTGCTGACCAACTACCCAATGAATACCTTAAACTTGCTGCAGGTGCTATTGCTTACCCTACAGCCATTTTTATTAATAAGTGCATTACTGAGCAATACGTTCCAGTGCTATGGAAAGTGTCCCATGTTATCCCTCTACATATAGGTGGTACCTCCACACATTTTTCTAACTACAGACTCATTGCCATCCTTTCCCCAATAGCAAAAATACTGGAAAAATGTATTCACTCCCAGCTTCTCAACCATATCCTGAAAGGCAACCTTATATCTCCCACCCAGCACAGTTTCCGACCTAAACATAGTACAACTGCCCTAATAAATTTAATCAACACAGTGAACCAACATAGGAACAATGGGTTACTTACTTCCTCTATATTCCTCAACTTATCAAAGGCCTTTGATACAGTTTCCACCCTAAAACTTATCAATGAGCTAGCCTCCCTTAACCTCTCATTTAGTTACTTAACCAGCTATCAACAACCTGTTAAATAGCAAGATGAACTATCACCTTCTCTAACTATCTCTGTCGGTGTACCCCAAGGGTGTATACTCGGTCCCCTCTTCTTCACAATTTTTACAAGTAAACTGTGTACAGCTACCCAACATGCTATATTGGTTCAATATGCAGATGACTCCTCCCTCATATGTTGTGCTCATAAAAACTCAACAATCTTTTCTCGACATAGAAAAGCACCTTTACAATTCACAACTGATTCTTAACACTTCTAAAACAAAATTAATGCTTTTCTCCAGTAGCAAAAAATCTATGGACCCTAGTAATTTCGCCATTTACTCAGCCAACACCCTTATTGAACCAGTTGATTATACAAAGCTACTAGGAGTCACCATTGACAAGGAGCTCAACTTTGATAAACATTTAGCCCTAGTCATCAAGAAAGTGCATTTCAAACTAGGCTGCCTTTATAGAATAAAACCCTTTCTAACTGATTCCAGCAGACATGCAGCAGACAAGTAGAACTCACCTTCTATCCATGCTCTTATATGCCTTACTCATTTTCACTAACTTAAGAAAATGTCAGTTAAACAAGCTAGAATCCTGCTATTATAAAGTTGCCAGATTTACTTCCAGCCAACCTACAAGAACTCATCACTGCAAGGTACTACACTAATTCAACCTTTTAACCTATAACCAACTAGTTTTAACTCATTTTGCCATGTATCACCCTGACAACTGCCCATCTATTAGTAACCTAGTTCAGCCCTATTACAGTAGTAAAATATTAAGGTCTTCTATTAAGTTGCTTTTGAAGGTCATTAAGTCAAATAATAGCTATAGGGATTCCCTATATTCATACAACTAACCGAAGCTTGGAATGATATACCTCATCATCAAATCAAATCAAATAAATCAAATAAAAACTTTATTGTCATTCAGACCATACAACCAAAAAGTGCACAGCTGAACAAAATTTTGTTTCTTCAAGCTCATGGATAAACATAACATAGAACCATTTTCAAAAACAGAAACACATGAAACAACACACACACACACACACACACACACACACACACACACACACACACACACACACACACACACACACACACAAAACTCATAGTCCAAGTCAACCAAAACTCCATCTCCACACCAGCAAATCTTAGTCCAGTTCCATTGACCTAACAAAAAACAAAAGTCAAAAATCCGGATCATCACATATCAAGCAGGCAATGAGACAGTCGGGTCCCACCATCTGTCCTCAGTGCTACTCTCCATCCAGAGGTCTCCATGATCACTCTTCACCATCCAGACCATCCCAACCTCATCTCTGCACCAACATCAGTCCAGTTCCCTCCATTAAAACCACATCTGGATCCAGCACAACGCCATCCAATACCAAATGACAGCATCAGACACTCAGGTCTCCATCACCTGTTCCTATCATTGCATCTCACACACATAAGCCTGAACAGCCATGACCAAACCAACAATCCCAATCACTCCATCCACTCCAAGCAAGTCCAACAGTCTGAATGGTCCAACCGACACCACGGCTACATCTTGCTACATACCTTGCCACGGGTGGACTCCAAAAGAAAAGTGAACACATACCGACACATACCAACACATACCGACAACTCCTACATGAACACGACAAGAACAACAAAATGAACAACGAGAGCTGAAGAGTCCGCAGCCGCATAAGGCGCCACCTTCTTGCGAATTATACTGTCAGGAGTATACTCAACATTAACAATTCTACCAAATTCAAACAACTACTAAGGGAACAGCTTGCTAAAACTTGGCTTTCTTCCTGTACTCAACCTGGTTAGTGGCTCTAAAATAACCAAATTTCTCCTACCCTCCCGCTATCTCTGTCCCCATATTCCTCTCCTAGCGTTTCTCCTTGTCTGTACTCCTTCTTCTCCTCCTCAGTTACCTGTTTCCAGTTCTTTAACTGCTTGTCGACTGCTTCTTCAACCCTTGATTTTTTCCCCCTTTTTTCAATTGAGTTTATCCCAAAAGTTTATTTTATGTCCTCACTATTTAAATTAATATTCATATGCTTTTTTGTAGCTGTGTCATTTTTTCTGTTTGTTACTTTATATTAATTTTTATACATGGATCCTACATGCATTCTGTACTGTATACTTTATGTATCCAAAATAATTATTGTACTGTTCTATCATTGCAATTGTGGAGCTTTTCTCCCCGGGCCTGTGCTGTAAACAGGCCATCTTAAGCCTAGTCAGACTATCCCAGTAAACAAATGGAAATAAATAAAACAATACACTATCACATCAGTAAGACCAGATGATCTGACATATGTCTAACCAATGTAGATATCCTGTTTCTGGAATAAACTCCCTTGCCTATCAAGCACAGTACTTCACTAGCAACCTTTAAAACTAGTATATTCCCTCTACTTTCTACTCTACTAGTATATTCCCTCTACTTTCACACCTCCTCAACTGACATGTACAAGCATACCTTTCCTTTGCTCACTGCATGCACTCTCCTTGCATATCTTACATCCTACCAAAGCTCCATCATTCCCCCACTTAACCTCTACCACTGTACTACTACTCACACCACCACCCATGTCTCACCCATACTCAGCTCCCCTCCCACCAGCTCAAGAACCATCCCTATGCACCCCCCACATATTCTACCAACTATATTACTCAAACGTAAAGCATCCATACAGCTTAACATAGTAACCCTCCCACCATACCTATTACCCACAGAGCACAATCATAAAGTTTCCATTATAAACAAACACATTCAAAAACTGAGAAAACTAATAATCTCATGCATATCAAAACTAGCCCTAAGTGGAGACATCCACCCAATCATCATAATCAGACTAGAAACCTCAACGTGACTTCCTTCTACTAAGCCTAAATATTAGAAGTATATCCAACAAACTCCATGAACTCCATGCCACCATTGACTTATACTCCCTAGATATTGTCATCCTGACAGAAACCTGGCTAAAACCTCACATTACCAGTGAGAAAATACTAGACCAGCTAAACAAAAGGAGGTGGTGTAGCTATAATATTTAAACAGCATCTAAACATCCAGATCTTAAAATCATCAGCTTCACAAATAGGCAATGAAGAAATAATATATACCAACCTCAAAATTAAAACAAAACCATCAACATAATTGGATGCTACTTCCCACCTGGCCAAAACATCCCTCCACTAGAAAACCTCCTCAGCTGGTCTTCCCACCATCTCCCCAAGAAACTATCATCGCAATCCTGTTCTGGCAACAATCCAACCCTTCATGTACACCTTCATGGCTTCACCCAACTAGTCCAGTCACCAACAAGGATAAATAAAAACTCCAGCAAGCACACTACCCTGGATTGGATACTAGTCACCAGTCATATATAACAGGCTGCTTATCAGATAGCCTCAGTGATCCCCAACATTCCTACTCAAAAATACCTATACCAAGCTAAACCTGTCATCTATCGTCAAATCGTGTAAAAACTTTAACCCACTCACATTCATCTCATCCCTCAAAGAATGTAACTGGCATGCTCTAAAGTACCTCAGTCTAGATGAATTTTTAATACTACCTTCCTGAACATCCTTAATTACCATGCCCCATAAGATTTTCCAGAACCAAAGCACAACCCTCCCATGGCTACAGAAACCACTAAGTCAGAAATGAAAACAGGAATAAAGCCTGGGAGCACTGGTGCAAAACCAAAACCCCTGCAGCTAGACAAGCATTCCTAGAACTATGCAATAGAGTCAAAAAGCTAATAAAACAGGACAAATTCTAGACTCCTCACAACACAGCCCCAAACAATTCTGGTCCTCCATAAACTCCATCCTCCACCCAGGTAAAGCTCCTAACATCCCTCAGTAAATATTGCTACCTCATTCAACACACACTTCACCCAAACCATACTATCAGTAGCTAAACAACACAACTCCAACATAAAAAACTCTTAACTAAACTTAAACCCACCAAATTAGCAGCAGACAACCTCCCAAGTGAATACCTGCAAATCACAGCTAATGCTCTGGCCTACCCAGTATCCATCTTGATTAACCAATCTCTGTCAGAAAGTTATGTTCCCACATTGTGGAAAGTCTCACATACACCACCACTGCCTTACTCTCCTTTACTTACACTATCCTTCAGCATAAAACAATGGCTATCTCTCCTCTGCTACTTTCCTAGACCTATCTAAAGCATTTGACATGGTCCCACACAAACAACTTATCTCTGTCCTCAATAACCTATCCTTCTCACAATCAGTCGCCAACTGGTTTCAGAGTTCTGTCTGTGACCGTCAAATCAGTTGTATGGCAGAATGACATATCTCCCCAACTATCATCCAATACACAGATGACTCAACCATCATCTGCTCTGCCCAGTCCCTACCCAAACTGCAAAAAGTCACACAGGAAGCCTTTTCCTCTGTTGAAACATAACCCAAACAAAACTAAACTACTCATCTTCCAACCCACCAAACATACTCAAAACAACTCTCACTTTAACATCACAGCCTATATACCCAACTGAACACACCAAATTGCTAGAAATAGACATTAAACTAAAATTTGACATTCACATATCCATGACCATAAAAAAGTCCACAAAAACTAGGAGCATTATACAGAAATAAACAATTTCTCACCAAAGCAGTATATACCAACCTAAGGCAATGTGATCTAAACAAGCTAGAAACCTGCTACAACAAAATGTCACCACTGTCTCTCACTTGCTGAACTGGGCTGGCTGAAGCACCACTCTAATATCATCAACCCCATCCAACTACTACCTTTCTTTCACCACCACTAACTACCTTGATGATAGCAAGCTCAGATGCTCATTCTACTGATGTACTATGTTCTTCATCTGTAAATATGTTGTAAGTAAATGTAATCCAATGTAACTACTGTCTGTTTATTTTACTGTGGAGCTTTTCTAAATAAATAAATAGTCTGGATGACTGGATAGGTGATCAAAGATTTTCACCCAGAATATGTGAAGAATGTCCACTTAATTGGGGGTACACTGCTAGTTTCCCACCAGTACTGGGTGATGTGAATGAGCTTCCTGCTCATAAACTTATTAGAAAGAACCTATGAAACTATGAAATCCCAGCAAGGTACTGAAGCAACCAAGATATTGCAGAAGATATGTTTTAAATTGTACAAAAAACAGCTAATGCAGTATATAAAAACAGAAAAGGAGGTTGATGAGTGATGCAACAGAAAAATTACTTCAGTGAAATCAGGAAAGGTAAAGAGGGACATGCTTTTCTGAAAAAGAAAAAAGATGCAAGATCAAAAGAAGAATTGAAGGAAAATGTGAATCTGAGAAGGGAGGGAAACAGACAAAGCATTATATAGATGTGTGAGAATGTGGTACGCACTTTGAGTCACTGGGAAGAATATTCATATATATTTGTTCCAGTTACAGCACTCTTTATGACAGCCTTCATAAACCTGAGGAAAGAATAACACTATATCATAATCATGTTTTGCAGTCAGTACAAAATGAAACTGAAAACTCAGAAAAGCAATGACAAATTATTAAATAATATGAGGGGAAAGTAAGCCATTCAGAATCTTGTCTGAAATTAGCAATAGTCAGAATCTTATCTGGAATTAACAACAGTAGTAAGTAAAACTGGACTGTGGCTACCAGAGAAGGGAAGGTGATCTTTTTTTGTGAATGGTAATTGTTCAACCACATGACTCTCAAGGAGTATAAGGAACAATAACAACAGAATTCAAGATGCACTTCAGCTGGTCTTCTGTATTGGTACAATGATGCAGAGAAGAGGGTCAGAGGTAATGGGAGTGCTGAATGTTTAGGAGGAAGTTTAGAACCCCACCTACAGTAAAACCATGACTTAAAGTGGAAAATAAACATCTGCTGCAGATCCCTGATTCATATAAATTCTGGTGAAATGTGCACCATATTCAGAGCCTAGCTGTGCTTTTAAGGCTTGTAAAATGGTACAAAAATAATGCTGTGGCCTGTCTGTCTAAGCCATTAACTGCATGTCCGCATGTTAAGCACAGCCTTGAGAAAAGTATGCCCTTTTATGATATTCATACTGACAAAGCTATGACATTCTTATTATCTATCGTTTAAAACTAGGACTGTCTGCCTTATTCGCTCATGCTTTTAATTGAATATATTTCCAAGTTGTTTCTTTCCTGTCCACCTAATATTTGCACACTCATTTTATCATTTATATTCCTTTTCATGCAGCAGTCACTGTTCATTCTGTATTTTTCCATTCTCTTTCTTTCCTTCTTTAATTTTTACCCTTCTTCCTCCTTTCTTCCAAGCTGTTAGCTCCCATTAATTGTGTTTCCTAGCTGCGGTGATGGTGCTGCGGTAGTGTTGTCGCCTTATAATAAGACATTGTCCTGTTCGATTCTCAGCTAAAGCGTCTTCTGTGTGGAGACATACATGAATGGGCGTACCTTCGTTGAAGGTTGTGTGTCAGGGCTGGCAACTCGGCACATAAAAATCTACTGCCAATCATTAGCGGACCAGAGTTCCGCTGTGACGACCCATAACCGGGAAAAGCCAAAAGACACAACAACTGTCTTCCCATCTCTGTATATCTATGCTTATGGAGATCATGCTTTATATAGACATATATTATAGAGACTGTCTGCAGGTATATACATATGAATGGTTGTTAATACTCAGCCTGCCTAACTCTCTTCTGTCTGGTCTCTGTCGTTTGACATTATGTTTTGCAAGCACTGATGGCTTTGAGATGCATTGAGTATGTGCACCTGCTTTTCATGACCAATCACACCTGCTGATCACTTGCAAGCACCTTTAGGCCATACTCATCGCATCATGCTGTTGAATATCATTTTTCTTTTATGCTGGAATGTTTCTCTCTGGGTCTGAACTAAAAATGGGATTTTCCAAGTAGAACTTCACTGTTATCAAATGTAAATAATCAGGTACGTAACTAATGAATACAGTTACTGCAACAGTGATTAAACCATCGGATGGGCACATTTAAGAGTTCAGATGGGCTGCTGAGGTCATTCTTGTTGCTTAATATAAAGCAAAGAGAAATAAAATAGACAGAAATGTAAAAATATTGTTCCTAATGTTTTGCTTTATCTACAGTAATATCAAAGAAACTTTAAAGATGCCAAACAGATTATAAATCAAAGAAGGCATACATCTTTAAATAGACACAAAACGTGTGACAATATCTGAGTCACTGCAAGATCTGGAGGTTTTGCTACTTTTTCCAAAGGCCACTGCAGCTTCAAAGTAAACACATTCTACTGTGTATTATGGAACTTCTGCATAAAGAGCCATAGGACAGTGTTTAAAAGGCAGATTTATTAGGAGACCTGAAATGCATGCATGCAATGAAATTTCAACAGTAAAACAAAGAAATGAAATAATGTCTACAATAAAACAATAAACATTGCATTTAGTGCATTAAAATATTGTTTATTCGCCAAAAAGTGCAATCTTAAATAAAAGAAAAAACTTGCCATAAAAATGATAAATGAAATAATGAACTTACCATATATAAAACATCCTTTCAAATACAATAAATATTTAAATAAATATGCTCTTGATTATTATACATTTACTTTCTTCACAAAATATTGTACTTAACTTTTAATATAAATAGGAAGATCCATAATTTAAGATTTTATAAATACTGGAAATAAATATTCAGTACTGCGGTGGTGGTGCTACGGTAGCATTGTCGCCTCACAGTTAGACGTTGCCCATTCGATTCTCAGTTAGAGCGTTTTCTGTGTGGCGACATGCGTGAATGGGCGTTCCTTCGTTGAAGGTTGTGCGTTAGGCCTGGCAAGCCAGCACATAAAAATCTACTGCCAATCATTAGCGGACTGGAGTTCCACTGTGGTGACCCCTAACCAGGAAAAGCCGAAAGACACAAACAAACTGGAAATAAATATTCAATTCTACTGCATAATAAAAATATATTTTCTGCAATATGCTGTAGTTTCATTTTTAATATAAACTTCATAGGTCATAGGAGGTTACTAGGCTAATGGCCTTAGAGTCCTTACAAGCCTAGCCATATCTATCCCAAGTTGCTACAATTGGTGGTTAGGTGAGTGAAGCTGACAGAGGTAAGGGTCTGTGGCAGTTAATAGTGACTTCCTCTGTCCAGAAGGAACAAGGGCACCACCCCAGGAGTGAATTTGCAGTCACCCATCCATTATTCTAAGTTTCATTTGAAGAGGGTCAAGGAGGGGCTCTGTTTAACGTGAATTGGAAGCTTGTTCCAGAGAAGTGGCAGTCTGTGGGAGCTGCATCTATCTCTCCAGCATGACCTGTTCATGTCACAGGCTAGGTTAAGATCCCATGACCGAGTGACTCTCCTGCAGTTTGATTTACAAATGTGTAGCATTTCCATTGGGGCCGGGTCAGAGACTGCCCTGTAAGCCAGGCACAGGTCACTCCTTAGCAACCTGTAGGAGACAGAATACAGTGACAGGGCTTTTAATTTTTCAGCATAAGACTTGTTTTGTGTACATTGTAATTTCTTGGTGAGAAACCTCTGTGCACTCTCCAATTGTTGCAGGTGTCCGGTTAGGTACATGCAAAAGTGAGCATTGTCCTTAATTATTGGTCTGACCACAGCAGAGTATAAGGGCATTGTAACATTATTAGATCTAGATGCAATGCATTTACTTACAAGGTGTGCCACATAGAAGGATTCCCTTACTACTTTGGATATGTGGTGGTCAGTGTTCAGATTGCTCTCAACCTGAGTACCCATATCATCTGTCTACAATATTGTAGAGCATTTTAGAACTGTTCTTTATCTAAAATTGTCACAATCTTCAGACTGATGCTTGACATTTTAACAGTTTTGGGCATAACAAACAACTCTTACAGTGTTATCTGTGAAGCTGGTGAGATCTCTTAAGTATAAAGTAGATGGTTAGTTTCTGTATCCATTCCTGACAAAAAGAGCGAATTTTAGTTTCTTCTTCATTCTTGTCTCTTTCCTTGACCTCAGTAGTATCTTTTGGCTGCAAAATACGATATGAGTATTGCAAAGTGGTAAGAAGGGACATACAAAAGTAAATTGTTAACAGTTCCTAACCTTTGGATGATAACTGAAGTCTTGGCAGGCAGTGTATTAATTGTAGATGCTGTTATGGAGAAACAAAACTGGAAGACAAGCTTATTTTATTCATGACTTGCATATTTTAAAGCCACAGCCAGAAAAATTATTCTGTAAGAATTATAGATTCTGCACTGTTATATTGTTTAAGGATATGTGTTGAATGTTTGGAAATTTTCTTACGATTGCAGCTTTTACACTAAAGGTATCATATTTTATGATTTTCACTGATTTCCTTTCATTAATAATAACTAAAATCATATAGTACAGAATCCAGTTTAAAAAATGATGTTCTATGGAAAGCTTTCACACAGTAAACATTTTACTGAATACTTTAGGAACAGATATTTGTGTTACATGAATAATTAACATGAAGGTTTTTTTGGGTAACATAGTGAATGATTTCACAATAAAATGACAACCATTGTGGCTTTCCTTTTTGCTGTACTTAAACATGTTTATAATGTTCCACTATAACCAGCTAAATGCAATGTCAGGTAACAGACAAGGTTCTCAGACATAATATAATTTTATTGAAATGGCACACAGCATGCAGACACGTGGCCCACTGGCTCACCGTATGACATCAAGGTGGTGGTCTGCCTCGAGGTACTTATGTGACACTGGTCAAAGATTGCCATTTGTACTCAGAAAGGAACCTGACATGACTCAAAGTAAGTATTAAGGAGTCAGTGAAACTAGTAGGAATCTATTAGATGTACATATATCTGCTGAAATATCCATATTGCATACAAGTTGTTAAAAGACAGCATGTCAAACGAGAAAAACGTCTGGTACAGCTAAACAAAAATCAGGTGATTTTCTGTTCAAGATCATTGTGTAATGGGGATTGGGGACTCTGCCCTTTTTCTATCATAGTGCTATCTTGTAATTGGGAGAAATGCCGCGCCTCTCCAACAGCATTTTTTTCAATAGGCAGCTGTTCGACAAATTGTGGTTCATCAGTTACCTTTCAATTTCAATCACATCCATCTATATATATATATATATATATATATATATATATATATATATATATACATATGTGTGTGTGTGTAAAAAAAATATATATATATATATATATATATATATATATATATATATATATATATATATATATATATATAGATATATAGATATAGGTATATATATAGATATACTTATATATTTATATATGCACACACACATACACCCACACTATTACATACACACACACACACACACACACACACACACACACACACACACACACACACACACACACACACGTGTGTGTGTGGATCTATTG